>NW_007233073.1:262660-323507 GCF_000164805.1 Carlito syrichta
ATATGGTATGCAGACTAGTGTGCAATTAGTCATTGCTGGTTTTAGTCAAATTTATAATAATAAAATGCGTTCCTTCTACTCATCAGTGTGTAAAACTTAAACATTCTTTAACCCTGGTGTAATTTTCTAGGGACACAGTCATTAGAGGAGTTTGGTATCTGTAATGCCTCATATTTATTTCATTGAGGCCTGTAACCAAGAATTAACAATGTGTCCTCTTAACTATGCCCACCTTTTCCTACAATGATCCCAAGTGAATCGGGTATTACTTTTTATTCTCTATTTAAGTTAGTAACTTTTTTCATGATCTCCAAAGCTAGCGTTAGAACGTCAGTGCTTAGAGTAGGAGCACATCAGAGAGCCAGGGTTCAAATTCTGATTTTTATTGGCAGAGTTTCTAAAACATACGGTGTAACAAATTCTAGATTTAGTGTTCACACACAATCTCTTCACCCCTGGAAATTTCTGTACAAAAAATGAATTTTTAAAAATTTTACCATATTGCTATTCAGCTTGAGCGACAAAGATCTGATCCAGGCAAAGAGCATACATGCATAGTAGACTCTAAGAGACACAATAATAGACTTAAAAAATAACATGCTCTTTATCTAGTTGAAACTTGATTAAATGGCTTGTAGCCCAGAGTGTGAATCACTGAAAAGTGCTAGTTAAATACAGAGACAATGTTAAGAGGAGGCTTATTCCTTTCTTATTCATGTTGGATGTAGGGAACAGTGGTGCCACAAACAAGATACCACAAAAACAATAAAACGATTGCTCTTCCTCATGCAGATAACTTTTTTCTTTCCATGTAATAGGGGACAGTGAAAGTGACACTTTATGTCTGATTTTTATTTATTTTTTCCCCTTTCCTTAAAGCAGTATGGTATTTAGTTTATTGATCAATTCAATAAGTATGCATCATGCTGGACTCTAACATTGATGAAATAAAAAACTTGACTGTCTTCAGGAGTTCAGAGTCTACTGAAAAAGATGACTATAAAATATCATACTGTAACTACTATAATTTAAGTATGGATATAGTGAAACAACCACTGCTTTGGCTGGAATATTTCAGAGAATTGACAATACTGAATTGGTTTTAAAGAGCAACAAGACTTCATTTGAAAGAAGGAAACTCATTCTAAGAGTACCATGTATACAAACATGACAGTTTAAAGGAGCATGCGTTGTTAAGAGGAATGTAAGTATTAATAGATGAGAGGATATATATCATATGAGAAGCAGGTGGTAGTGGATAAAATGGGAAAAGAAAGGCAACTAACTGGAGAAAACTCATATTGAGAAGTAAATTTGTTCTTTAATTCAATATTAATTGAATTCAATGAGTATTAAGCACCAAATAGCCCTTTGTTGTGTGTCACAGCAAATTGAAAAGTACAAAATGCTATTTCAAAAACTGTAAGTAGTTACAACCACTTTGCAGAAAATAAACCAATACACACGAAGCTATTTTAAAATAGAGAAACTTAAAATATACATCAAAATCAAAGTTCAAATTGGTTATGCTAAACTTATTGTAAATCCAATTGATTAGGCAGTTTGATGTGAGATACAGAATACAACAGTGGACATTTATAGCTATATGAGAAGACATAATGACCTAGGGAGACCATGTGAAAATAAAAAATATAGAGGCAGAGATTCAGTCATGAAGTAACCTAATATTTACATGTTGGGCTGAGATAGAAGAGTTGGAAACAGAGATAAAAAGAAAAAGCCGGGAAAGTGGGAGAAAAATTGGGAAGGTACGGTATTCCATTGAGCAAACAAAGAAAGTGTTTCAAAGCAGAGTTGACCACAGATGCTGAATGCTGCTGAACAGCCAAACTATTTGGGGGTAATAAAGTTTTCACTGGCTTTGGTGAGACAAAACAAGTGGCTTTTACAAGAGCAGAGTCAGTGGAGTCAAGGGGTGAATACAAGGTGGCTGAAGAGTGAATAAAGTTGAGAAAGCAAGAGCAAAAATAGGAATTAAAAAAAAAATTTCCTGTGCAGGGAAGCAGACTAAAGAAGTGATAACTGAAGCAAGGAACGAAATAGATAAAGGATTTTTAAAAGATGTTTGCAGACTTATATTAAGACCAAAAATATAGAAATCAAAGATGACACAAACAAGTGGAAAAATATTCCATACTCATGGACTGGAAGAATCAACATTGTTAAGATGTCCATTCTACCTAAGGCAATCTACAGATTTAATGCAATACCCATCAAATTACCAGCAACATTCTTCTCAGACCTAGAAGCAACAATACAGGACTCATACAGAAACATAAATGACCAAGAATAGCCAAAACAATCCTCAGCAAAAAAAAAAAAAAAAAAAAAAGCAGGAGGTATCACACTCCCAGACTTTAAGCTTTATTATAAAGCTACAATAATCAAAATGGCCTGGTATTTGTACAAGAACAGGCATACAGACCAATGGAATAGAATTGAGACTCCAGAAGCAAAACCTCAATTTCTCAACCAACTAATCTTTGACAAAGCCTCCACCACCAACCACTGGGGAGAGGAGAACCTATTCAGTAAATGATGCTGGGAAAGCTGACTGGCCACATGCAGAAGATTGAAACAGGACTCCTACCTATCCCCATTCACAAAAAATTAACTCTAAATGGATCAGAGACCTAAATGTAAAACTTCAAACTATAAGAACCTTAGAAAATTCAGGAAACACTCTTATGGAAATTGGAACTGGCAACCAATTCCTGATCAAAGCCCTAAGTGCTCATTCCATAAGGGATAAGATAGACAAGTGGGACCTCATCAAACTGACAAGCTTCTGCAAAGCCAAAGAAACCAACAAGAGAGCAGGGAGACAGACCAAAGACTGGGAAAAAATATTTGCCACTCCATGTCTGACAAAGGCCTAACATCAAGGATCTACAAGGAACTCAAATGTGCTGAAAAGAAAAAAACAAACAGCCCCATTACAAAATGGGCAAAAGACATGAATAGACAGTTTGCAAAAGAAGACATATGAGCAGCCAATAGATATATGAAAAAATGTTCAGCCTCACTAGTCATCAAGGCGATGCAAATTAAAACTAACATGAGATACCACCTAACTCCAGTCAGAATGGCCATCATCAATAACTCAAAAAATAACAGATGCTGGAGAGGATGTGGCGAAAAGAGAACACTTCTATACTGTTGGTGGGAGTGTAAACTAGTACAACCTCTGTGGAAAACAGTGTGGCAATTCCTAAAAGTTCTAAAAATTGACCTTCCATATGACCCTGCATTCCCCCTACTGGGAATATACCTGGAAGAACTCAAATCACTCTATAAAAAAGATACCTGCACAAGTATATTTATTGCAGAGTGTTCACAATAGCAACAACATGGAACCAACCATGCTGCCCATCAAAAGAGGACTGGAGAAAAAAAATGTGGTACATATACACAATGGAATATTACACAGTCATAAAGAAGAACAAAATCATGAACTTCACAGCAATCTGGATGGAATTAGAGCCTATAATACTGAGTGATCTTTCACAGAAACAAATAACTGAATATCACATGTTCTCACTCACAAGTGAACCTTGAACAACTATTGTAATACTATAAGAAAAGGATTGATAGTAGCAGGAAGTTGCGAAGGGGTGGGGGATGCAGGGAGGTGGGATAGACAGTAGTGGAAATCTGTCTGGGGAAGGGGGGCACACCTTATCAACAAGGGTACCTGTACAATGAATATTTGTGTACCTAACCCTGAATTGTACCCCACAATTTTAAAATAAAAAAAACTTAAAAGTAAAAAAAAAGAACAAAAACATAGGAGAAAAAGCACCAAGAAAACAAGGTCCCTGAACAGGAAAGAGGAATTGCAATCCATCCTATATTTGGATATTGCTATGGTTTGGGTAAGGTTTGCTTGACCCTGCCAAGTCTCCTGTTGAAATCTGATCCTCAATGTTGGTGCAGTGGGAGGTGTTTGGGTCATAGGGGCAGATCCGTCATAAATGGCTTGATGTCATTCTTGAACTCTTAGTTTCCAGAAGAACTAAGAAAAAGAGTTTGGTACCTCCTCTCTCCTTTGCCTCCTTTCTTGACATGTGATCTTTACACGCCAGCTCCCCTTCACCTTCCACCATGAGTGGAAGCTTCCTGAAGTGCTCACGAAGCAGATATTGGCATCATGCTTCTTGTTTAGCCTAAAGAATCATGAGCCAAATGAACATCTTTTCTTATAAGCTACCCAGTCTCAGGTATTCCTTTATAGGAACACAAAAACAGACTAAAACAGATGGTAACTGGAGAGGATCACTGTATGAGAAAAGGCTGTAAAAATTGACTGTTGTCAAACTGTTGAAAGTAATTGTAAGAATTACAGGTTTGGATTTTATTTTCCAGCTGGCAGTTAGGAACTGCTGAATACATTTGAGCAGATGAGAATTGTTAGAACTCACATCAATGAAGATTAAGCTGTTAGTGGTTATCAAGATGTCCTTGTGCCAACCTGCCTCCAATATGCCACCCCCTCCACCCCCACCCCCAACTCTGCCTTCTGGTATTCACCGAGTCTCAATCTGTGGTGTCCTTGGTTAGTCCCTTCCCACATTGAATGGTGTTGACTTATATAACCATAACATATTATGGAAACAGTGGTGTGTGGCTTCTGAGGCTGGGCCATAAAGGACACTCTGTGGCTGCTACTTGGTTCCCTTAGAACACTCACTTGGAGGAGCCAGTTTTCATGAACTGAGGACACTCAAGAAGCCTTAGGAGAGACTCATATGGTGAGTAGCCAAGAGTGCCTGCCAACCAACAGAACCAACCAGCCAGAAATGTGAGTGAGCCATCTAGAAGCAGTTCCTTTAGTCCTGGTCAAGTCTTCACATAACCACAGCCCTGACTGAACCTCAGGAAAGATCTTGAGACAGAACCACCCAGCTAAGCTTCTCCTGAATTCCTGACCCACAGATACTGTGAGAAAATAAACGCGTGCTATTTTAAGCTGCTCAAAGGGGCAGTTGTTACACAACAAGGGGTAACTAGGAAAAAGGATTAAGGGAACTAGAGAGGCTGGGATGGGAAGTGAAACTAGATTTATGTGAGACCTGAGGGAGAGAAAATCATTGCGCTTCCATTTCAGAAAAATCCAGTCCTGTCTAGGACAGTCATATTCTCTTTATAAAAAGATGATGAACTTTATTAATAAAATTTAAACTCATTAGTTTGAAAAAAAACACAATAGTCAGACAATTTGTAGAAAAGAATACATTTTCAAGTGTTGAACAATACTAAGAGATTTATCAATATTATCCATGTTTCATTTGTATAAGGTAGACACAAAGTATTCTTAGACTCTGCCCACCACTGCTTTAGTCTTCTGAAGAACCCTTTGCTTCAAACCAGAGTCTTCAGCGATACCAAGAGCTTCACTGCCAGCTGATTCTTTTGATTCTCTCAATTTAGCTACTCTCAGATAATCTGGGGGACAGGTCGTTTCCTTGTAAAGCACATTTAGTTTAATTGGCGCATTCATTCTCTTGCGCATCTGACCTAATTCAAACAAAAAATTCAGTAGAACTTCCAAATCCTAAAATCCTGACACAGTCTATATGGATCATAATAGGAACTTCAATTTCTTCTGGAAGTCAGGCAAATTAGTCAACAAGCAACCTATACTTTCTTACAAATATCGTTTATTTAGATTGTACTTTTGTTCTTTAAAAGGCAACTATATTTTATATTTTCCTCATTAAATATGAAAGCTACCCTATGATTTTTTAAAAAATAATTATCATGTGGAAGTCTATAGAAATCATCTATTCCCTAGACCTATTTCTTTAAAAAACATACTCATGAATTTTAAAAATATCAACCATTAAAATGATATGGTAATGTAAGTATGTCCTATTAAAATAATCTTGCTTTCCTGTTTGTTCTACATGTAGAAATGGCACATTGATTGTCATTTTTCATGTTTAAATATGCTTAGCTTGAAAATAGTACAATAATATATTCTTCATGAAAATACAAATTATCTTAACCAACAGATACTCAACAATTATAGAAATTATATCTTTAAATTGTTGATTTCATCTAATAACTCAGAAAAGAGAACCCCAATATCATTAACTACTTTTATAAAGAGTTTATATGACCCCCTTCATTTAAATGAACACCATTTTTATGCTAATCTGAAGGTATGTTCAATGTTCAAATAGAAAAATCCTTTGTATGCATGTGTCTTATTAGTGTGTGCACTTGGCAGGTTGGCAGGCTAACTGGTGGCAACTGAGGCTCTTATCATCCCACTCAAGACCTACATGCCCTGCCCAGCTCCAGTCCAACATTCTTTAAGTTTAGCCCTTTGACTCAGCAGACTGGGTGAGCCACTCTTCTTTGTCCACAACATCTGATTTGGAGGCCTGGCTCTTCCCATTCCAATCCCATTTCTTTGATGTAGAATATATTGTAGAAGAGCCAGGCCTCCAAATATATATATATTGGTAAGAGTCAACAGAGCTCCATAACCAATTCCTTAGAGACCCCCACTAGAACTTCCAAAATGTCTTACCTCTTATGGTGTAGCTTATATTTCTGGGGTAGAGGAATTTGGAATCAGGATTGGGAAATGCTAGGGGTCTGTTTTTCAGGGAGAGACACCAGCCAATTAAAGGGGCAGTGACATTATTGTAAAGATTCGGGATTCTAGATATAGATTTCATCTAGTTAAAGACTGTGTTCTAGCCAGAGTCACAAAGTAAAGCAAACAAATATGTAAAATAAAAAAGAGAAGACTGAACAAATAAATTAAGAGAGTATCTTCCACTGAAGGAGAGAACAATGGAATGAGGAAATTATAACGTACTAAAATAGAGAAGATTAATCTAAGGGGGAATAAGAAAAAATTTTAACTATGAAAGGTCAGGAGATTTGGGCAATTAGAAAAGTTTGGTGCTTTCAAAATAAAAACATTTCCTTCCATTCCAATCAAAAGAAATAAATAAGTGAATAATTATAACCTAACCATTGGTGTGAACTATATACTAATATAAAGGAAAAATAAAATTTAAAGAGTTGAAATAAAATTAGACAATCAGAAAAGTATCATAAACGTTCAAGGACATAGATTGCCCACAAATTCCCTTTAGTTTCTCCATCTACTTCATCACTCCCAAAATAAATTTGATTTTTTTAAATTTCTAGTATTCAAAAGTAAATTTAAAGACCTACTTTACTCAAGTAAGGTATATTTTCCACTTGCATTAGTTAGCTTTAATTTAATGTATCTACTGAAGATTATTTTGTCTGTCCCATGTGCTCAATTATATTTTTGGCATTTACCTAGCAAGAAAGATATTTTCTCTACCTATTATTTTAATTTCAAATGTAGAGCTACATTATAGTTTTGATAGTTTTATAGACTAGCTGGTGAAACAAACCCTAATTTATAATATTGTTTCTTTTTTTTTTTTTTTGAAGTCGTAGTCTCAGTCTGCCTACCAAGCTGGAGTGCAGTGGCACACTCACAGCCACTGCAGCCTTGACCTGCTGGGCTCAGGTAATCCTTCCGCCTCAGCCTTCCAAGTAGCTGGAACTACAGGCACACACCACCACACTTGGCTAATTTTTTGATTTATTGTAGAGATGAGATTTTACCAAGTTGCCCAGACTAGTCTCAAACCTGTGAACTCAGGCAATCCTCTTACCTTGGTCTTTCAAAGTGCTGGGATTATAGGTGTGAGCCACCACACCTGGCCCAATATTGTTTCTATGGGGAAAAAAAAATGTTCCAAGTTCCAATCAGCTGATTTGCAGGCCATTTATGGAAAACAAATCATTTGTGCATTTGGGTCTTTCCACAGTCAATATGAGACCTTAACTGTTTGGCCTGTAGTTAAGAGTTACACTGTTTATAGCTGCTCTTTTTATGCTTATGTAGAAAGCCATGCCATTTATATATTGCGTAAGAAACCCCATGAATATCCACAATGTCCGGGAAATTGATAGCCTGTAGAGTTCTTGGGAAAATGGGTGACAGAAGGTGTTAATTACAAAACTGATTGTTAACAGCTTCCACAAAAACCTTCTTACACTTCTTGTACACTCTGAAACTTCATTATTATATCCTTTTACCAATTTAAAAAAATTTATTTCTGCGAGTAGCTACTACATTTTCACCTCTACCGTCAATATCTTTCTGAACAGCAGTACAATTCAAATTACATGGTTGATGTCATACAAGCACTAAATTATATAACAATCAAAACTAACTCATCATTTTCTTTCCCCAAACTAGGATGATCCTCTTGAGCTCCTCATTTTTCCTAATTTTACATTTTATCCCAATAACTCAAGTTAAAAACATATGATTTTTGTGCCTCTCTTTATTTGGTTTCCCAATTCCAAATCACAAATCACTTATGTAACAATATCTTTAAAAAGGATATTACATTACTATTTTGTCACAAGATACAGCCTAGGCAACGGGCTAAAAAAACCCAAACCTCACCATCATGCAATATATCCATGTAACAAACCTGTATATGTACCTCTTGAATCTAAAATAAAATAAAAATTAATAAAAAAAATATATATATATACACATATATGTATATATATGTGTGTGTTGTGGAATACCACCTATGTGCAGGCATACCTGCATAGGCTATATCTTGTGACAAAATGCTCTATTGATTATTACTTTGTGATAGTTTTCAATTACACCTGAATGGATCTTACACTCCCCCACTGCCCTTAGGGCACCCCATGTCCTATATGTTAGAACAACCTTCTGGAAAACAATTAGAAATTATGTATCCAGAAGTTTAATTATTGAACAGAGAGTATTACTTTATAAAGGTCTGTAGGGTCTAGAACTAGGAGAACTTTCCTGATAAAACTACTCAATGATATGTTACATTTAAATGAAAATAGAATTCAGAAGGAAGGAAAGAGAATCAATTATGAGGAAAGCAAGTGGTAAAATCACTGTTAAAAAATAAACTCACTCTTTTTTATTTTTATTTTTTAGTTGGATTCACACTCTGTTGCCCCAGCTGGAGTGCAGTGGCATGCTCACAGCCACCACAGCCTCTATCTGCTGGCTCGGGTGATCCTTCTGTCTCAGTCTTCCAAGTAGTTGGAACCACAGGTGCGCACCACCATGCCCGGCTAATTTTTTGATTTATTGTAGGGAAGAGGTTTTGCCAAGTTGCCCAGGCTGGTCTCGAGTCCCTGGGCTCAGGAAATCCTCTTGTCTCCACCTACCAAACTGCTGGGATTATGGGCATGAGCCATTGAGCCAAGCTCTTTATGTTTTAATAATGGTTATTCTAACTTGTGTAAGGTGGTATCTGAATGTGGTTTTCGTTTGCATTTTTCTGATGAATAGTGACACTGAGCACTCTTTCAGATGTTTGTTGGCCATTTGTACCTCTTCTTTTGAGAGATGTCTATTCATGTCGTTTTCCCACTTCTTAATAGGATTATTTGTTTTATTATTGCTGATTTGTTTGCATTCTTTGTAGATTCTGGGTATTAGTCCTTTGTCAGATGTATAGTTTGTGAATATTTTCTCCCATTCTGAAGGTTCCGTATTTACTCTGTTGATTATTAAAACCAGAAGCTTTTAGTTTAATTAAGTCTCATCTATTTATTTTATTTATTTTTTTTGTTTAGTTGCATATGTTTTTGGACTCTTAGCTACAAATTGCTTGTCATTTTTCTTGGTGCAGTAGAACAGAAAACCAAATAACCCACGTTATGATTTAGAAGTGGAAACTGAGTTGTGGACCTGCAAAGGCATATGGAATGGTATATGGACATTGGAGACTCCGAAGGTGGAAAACTAAGAAGGGGGGAGGGAGGAAAAATCATCTACCAGTTACAAAGTGCACCAGTGGGGGTGGCAGGTACACTTAAAGCCCAGACTTCTTCACTGCTATACAATGAATCCATGTAACCAAAACCTGTTCATACTCCTGGAACTATTGAAAAAAAAAAATTTTTTTTTGAGTTGGAGTTTCACTCTGTCGCCCAGACCACTCCCGGCCACCGCAGCCTCGACCTGCCGGGCTCCGGTGATCTTTCCACCCCAGCCTTCCAGGTAGCTGGAACTACAGGCACGCGCTACCACGCCTAGCTAATTTTTGACTTATTGTAGAGATGAGGTCTCGCCAAGATGCCCAGGCGGGTCTCGAACCCGCGGGCTCAGGCAATCCACTCTCCTCAGCCTCCCAAAGCGCAGGATTACAGGCTGAGCCACCGAGCCTGGCCAAAATAATTCATTTTAAAAAGAAAAAAACTCATTGGCTGTGTGGTGGGCCTAGAGAAACTAGAGACTAAAAATCTGATGGATGCATAAAGAAAGTTGGAAGATAAAAATTAAGATGTCTTAAAATTCTTATATTTTTCTTTTCTTTTTTTTTTGAGTTGGAGTCTCACTCTGTCACCCAGATTGGAGTGCAGTGGCTGCTCCTGGCCACCGCAGCCTCGACCTGCTGGGCTCCGGTGATCCTTCCGCCTCAGCCTTCCAAGTAGCTGGAACTACAGGCCTGCGCTACCATGCCCAGCTAATTTTTGATTTATTGTAGAGATGAGGTCTCGCCAAGTTGCCCAGGCAGGTCTTGAACCCACGGGCTCAGGTAATCCTCTCACCTCAGTCTCCCAAAGCATGGGATTACAGGCTGAGCCACCGAGCCCAGTTTATTTTTCAAAATTAAGTGAGACATATCCTAATTAAATTGTGTCTGTTAAAATAATTTAAATGAGATATAGAATTTTCAAAGCACAGATCAAAACTTGTGAATAAAGGGAATCTTTCAAGATTAATCTAATCAAAAGCTGAAAATTGGCAATGAAAACAAGGAAAAATATAGCAAGCTGAGTATTATTATTGAAGTATTAGTGAGATTTTTCTGAGAACATAAATCTAATGATGTCTCACAATTAAACTTGAAATAGGGTTATAAAATAATAAAAAGGTAAAGGCATTTTACAAAGTAGAATGTGTGAAAAATTACTAATAGCTCCTTAATTTCAAAGCTATATTAGTCGTTTATTGTAATCAAGGCCTATAAAGTCTGAGACTTAAAATCTTTGAGTTCCTTACCTGTAAAATGCGGTGGGTAGCTGTTTCATAATATTTTAAGATAATTAAATTGCATCAGGTATGTAATGGTGTGCCTGCCTATAAGTGGCATTCCATAACTGATATTTAAAAATAATTTTTTTTTTAATTTTAGATTCAAGAGGTACATTTGCAGGTTTGCTGCATGGATATATTGCATGATGGTGAGGTTTGGGCTTTTTTGAGCCCGTTGCCCAAATAGTAAACATGATTAAAAAAAAAAAAGGGCAGTTTTTCAATCCTTTTCTTCCTCCTTACTTCCTTTCTTGAGGAGTCTCCAGTGTCTGTTGTTCGTATCTGTATGCTTTGTGTGTGCCCATGTTAGAACATGCAGTGTTTGGTTTTCTGTTTCTGTGTGAATTTGCTTAGAATAATGGCCTGCAGCTGACTATCACTTTCTTTATAAAATGTTCTATCTAGTTATATCAAGGAGTTCAATTTGTAAGAATAAAACTATGTTCCAAAATATGTCATATAGGAATAATTTATTTTCTTTCTTTGTAAAATGACATTTGTCTACATAGTAATAGGTACTAATTTATGCCACACATTAAGTGTCTACACTTAACATCAGTGCAAAAGAAAACCGTGAAGCCTGGATCACTGAATCCCCTTGACAGATGAGCAGGTTTTTCAAGGAGAAAGATGACAGCAAGACACAGTTCAGGAGCAGAAATGAAATGATGATTCTTCTGTTTCATGATTGATTGGCTCTGCCTCCTGGTGGCTCATTTCCTACATTGGTTTGTCATTTTTTTTCCCTGTGAGTTTGCTATTTGCAAGAGGTTGTGTGTTTAAGTTATAAATGTGTTCCTACAGGGCTTCAGGTTCCATTTGCAGGTTCCAGGGTCCTACATTTATTTTAATGTTAATATCTTAGCCCAGTGTGTCTCCATCATGCAGATAATATACATTTGGAGTTCCCATGGAATCATCATACAAAGGCAGGATTTGGGTTATTTCAGAGACATTTTAGTCCCACATGAGACTTCATTCAGACAGCAAATTTTTTTTGATGCTTTTCCTTGCTGGTTGATGGAGGAGTTTTTGTAATACCCTTCCCGTTGATTAAGGATACTTTGTGGAAACCCAAGCTCCATTTGCCGTTTTTTAAGAGAGTAAATTATATTATAAACTTCCTAATACTGTTGCACAACATGCAATTTACTTCAGCAATGATCAATGTAAAATAAATAAGTAAATAAATAAAATGAGTGTACAATCAGTACTTCCACAAAATTTACACTTTCTTTAAAAAAAATTAAATATATATATATATATATATATACACACACACACACAGTTGTGGAGTTGTCTTTCCACCCATGATCTTAATATAGTTTTATAAATAGTAAAATTTTATCTTACCAAACTCAAATCACTGCAATGATTGCAGAAATCTATTGTGCCTTGGTTGTTTGCCTGACAGATGTTTTGACAGAGTAGGTGATTAAATTTGTATTCTCTAAACTATCCCATAAGCTAAATGGAATTCTTAGAATATTAAAATAATCATTTATTTGCTGCTACCATGCAACATTTATTCTCAACTGTGCCTGACTTGCCTGACTTAATGTAGGTCCTCATTTGTGGAAGGAAAGAAGGAAGGAAGGAAGGAAGGAAGGAAGGAAGGAAGGAAGGAAGGAAGGAAGGAAGGAAGGGATAGGGTAGTTCACTAGCACTGTGTCCACTCTCCTAGCATCTATTATCAAGGTTATTTCCTGAAGTGCACAGTGTTCACACTTAGCTGAGAGATTTAATTTAGATTTTCAGAGATCAAAAACTAGGCTTGTACTATGTAAGTCTTTTGGTTTGAAATCCCTGACTAGAGCTCCATTCCAAAGTGCGAATTATTTCACATTCATTTTTAAAGTAGTGAGAAAAGTGTCTGTTTCTAGACATGACATACATAAGAATTGCCTCAAGGTTAATTTAGAATGGTTTTTTAATAAGGTAAAACAAAGATTTAAGCTAAACCCAGGTACAAAATATCAAAAGACATTTATCATAAATCTAGCTTAAATCTAAAACTTGACATGGCATACTATAGATAATATGAAAAGCAAATAGTACAAAAATAATACATTTGGAAAAAATGTTTAAATAATTGCTTAAATGGGGATAAAGCTGACAAAAAGCTATAAGGAGTCAGGAAAGTTATCTATGTATTAATTACAGGACATGTCTTGAAACAAAGAACAATCTACTAATTAACGAAAATATGAATTCTCATAAACTAAGATTTTTTTGTCCATTTTGTGATGGTATCATAAACTACAGATTTCACAGATACAAAAATAATGTCATGATCACCATAAATTATATATATTGAAACATCACTATGTACCCCATGAATATGTACAACTATTATTTGTCAATTTAAAAAAGTAAATTGGCTGGACTCAGTGACTCAGCCTATAATCCCAGCACTTTGGGAGGCTGAGGTGAATGGATTACCTGAGCCCAGGGGTTTGAGACCAACCAAGACAACTTGGTGAGACCTTGTCTCTATAATAAATCAAAAACTAGCCAGCCATGGTAGTGCGTGCCTGTAGTTCTGGCTACTTGGAAGGCTGAGGTGGAAGGATCGCCTAAGTCAAGGAGTTCAACGCTGGGGTGGCCATGAGTGTACCACCACATTCCAGCCTGGGTGATGGAGTGAGACTCTAACTCAAAAAAAAAAAAATAAATTAAATTAAATTAAAAATCTAAAAAAGATGATGGAGATAATTTCAGATTACTCAAATTGGAAAGAAAATTTAGCCATATATAAGATGGAAAAAAAGCCATTAGGATTTAAATATAACACAATTATTTTAATTGTATTTCTTATTTTGAGATAATCATAGATTCACATGACACTTTAAGAACTATTACAGAGATATCCCAAGGCATCCTTTATTCTGTTCCCTCGATGGTATGACATCTTGCAAAACTATAGTGCAACAACATAACTAGTATACAAATACAGTCAAGATACTGGGCATTTCTATCACCTCAAGGATTTCTCATATTACTCAAGTTGCCCTTGAATAGCTATACTCACTTCTTTCCTATCTCCCTCCCCTCAACTCTTGGAAATCACTAATCTGTTATCCTTTTTAAAAAATAATTTTGTCATTTCAATAAGTCATATGAGTGGAATCATACAATTTGTAACCTTTGAGGACCATCATCTTTCACTCAGCATAATTCTTTGGAGATTCATCTAGGTTGCTGAATACATCAATGATTTTTTCCTTTTTATTGCTGAGAGGTATTTCATAGCATAGATGTACCACACTCACTCACTGAAAAACAACTGAGTTGTTTCTAGTTTCTGGCTATTACAAATAATACTATTATAAACATCTCTGTACATTATTTTGTGTGAACATAAGTTTTTATTCCTCTGGGATAAAAAAACTATGAGTGCAATTGCTGGATCATATGGTAGTTGCATATTTAGCTTTTTTCTTCTTCTTTTCTTCGTCTAAAGAAACTGCCAAACTCTTTTTGTTTGTCTGTTTTACAGAGTAGCTGTATGAGTATATAATCTCACCAGCAATGTATGAGTGATCCAATATATATCTTCCCAAGCATTTGGAACTGACATTATTATCATTTAAAAAATTTTTTTAGCTATTCCAATAGCTCTGTATAGTGACATCTCATTGTGGATTTACCTTGTATTTCCATAATGACTGCGCTGAAAACCTTTTCATGTTTGTGTTTGTGTTCGCCATCTTTAAATTGTCTTCAGTGAAATGACTCTTTATGATTTTTGTTTATTTTATTTTATTTTATTTTAAAGATTTGAGGTGCAGTTAAGGGTTAGGTATATATGTGGTCATTGTACAGGTAAAATCTGGGCATCCTTTGGTCCCCACTTTGCCTGGTTTGAGATCAGGTAACTTTATTAATGTTATGTTTTTCCCCTGCCAACCCTCCCAGAATTATCCCACCAGTGCCAATTCCTTTCTTATAGTATTATGATAAATGTTCAGGTCTGTTTATAAGTGAGTACATGTGGTACTCAGATCTTTGTTTCTGTGTTAGATCACTGAGCATTATAGATTCTAAACCCATAAGTTTCTGCAAATTCCATAATTTTGTTTTTCTTTATGGCTGCGTCATATTCCATCACATATATGTACTACATTTTCTTTATTCAGTTCACTTTTGATAGGTGCGCAGTTAAAGTGCTTAACTGTTTAATTTTTTGGTCTTTTAATGCATTTCACTGAAATATGATTTTCATTCTTTGAACACATCACCCATTATTTAATGGAGTCTATCTATTCAGAGGGAGGGTAGAACACATGATTCCTTTAAAAGACTCAAAGGAGAGTCAAAACTGAAGCAAACAATTGAGACAGGAACCTAGAACATGCTTATGGAGAGAACCCACATGTGGAAGTTTAATTTTTATGTTTCCTTTTGTGTTGTGGGAACAGCCATATTCAGAGTTTTCAAAACTTCTTGCTTTGAATATTTTTGTTAATTATCCTGGATACCCAGACAAGTATTTCTCTAGAGAATATACAAAGGAGGAGCATAGCTATGTAATTGGATATGTGTAGCTTTAATTCTACTTACTACTGCCAAATTACTTTCTAAAATTGTTAAACCAATTTGTACTTCTACAAATAATATTTAAAATTTGCATCCCATGTTCTAAACCTTTGGTATTATCCTTTAAAATTTTGCTCAACATTTGAAATAATGTCATGATAGACTTCATTTATATTATCCTGATCTCTATAGTGATAGAGTATCTTTTAATATGTTTAAAGACCTTTTGTATTTTCTCTTAGGTGTGATACCTGTTTATGTTTTTTGTTCATTTTTGTATGCATTAGCAATTTGTAGTTCATTATTTATAGAGGCAGACGTGTGTGGTGGTTACTAGTACAAGTTGTGAAACTTAAATCTTGCAATTTAATCCACGCTCGTGAAAAGCCAGATTCCAGAACTGGAGCAGAATCAAGACCAGTGGTAGAGAAGTCAGAATTCATTAGAAAGGCAGACCCCTCCTTCCTTTTAGACAAAGAAATACATGATATTTGTCAGTGGAACGTAGACAATATGTTTATACATGTAAAACTAAAAAGAAAATCATCTAAAATCCTATTAACCATCAGATTATCCTCCCTGTATTTGGTGCTTTTATGGAGAACTTGGCACTCTAATAACAAGTGAGGACCTTGTATTTTTTCTCACTACAGTGCTACTAAATGAGTTATGTGCAGCACTACGTCATGTTAATACTCTTCTGTCTGTAAAATATGGTGATTATTTGAACATTCATCATGGGAAAGAATGGTATCATGCTTTTTTAATGGAATATGTCAACAACTCTCACTGCCCTTCCTTTGCTTTAAAAATAAACATCTTAGTTTTACTTGGATATATACTTGTCAGGAATAACTCATCCCGACAACATTCTGCTTTTCTAACATTATCTCCTAAATGACAGACACTCTTAGCCAGGTTATGGGAAGCAAATAATAACAGCTTGTGCCCTAAGCTTAATGCCTGACAGAATCTCATCAAGGCTCAACTATCAGTGAACACAGGCACAAAGTTTAACATACACCCATCCAAACAGACAATGCATGAGAACAAACACACAGAACGAGCTCTGGCATCAAGGGGAAGGATGTTTACATGGAAACAATGAAAACTCTTGTTTAAAAGAGTAGTAGATCACACCACTTTAGATGATACACATATTAATACAGTCTAATTTATTTTTAACAAAAGAACAAAACAGATATTTTCTGAATTTTACTTTGTTTCCCTTTCCCCTGATCATTTTTTTTGAAGAATAGAATATTTTATGTGAAATTTATTAAATGTTTTATAGTTTCTAAAGCACACGCTCACCCATTATTATAGCATTTGACGATACTGAAAACTATTTGTGACTCATACTCTGATCATCATTTTATATATGTAAAGAAGGTAGCTTATAGATTCTAAGTGATTTGCCAAAGATCATGAGTAGTACCCAGCACAGCTGGGATTCAAATCCAAGTCTCTCTCTCCAGCTACACGGCCAATGTAGCTTTTGTCACATCTAGATGCCCCAGTGATATTCTGCTAGCCAAATACCTTACCCTTTAGGAAATAAACTGTATAGGTTGTAGTGTCTTGATAGCACTGGCAACAAGGAGGAAAATTCATCCAAAGGCAAGAGTAATCCCTATGTTATTGGGGTGGTGTTATCTGGAAATGGTGTCTATATAAGCACTGGAAGAATAGAACATGTGGCTCCTTGAAAAGACTCAAAGAAGGGACAAAACTGAAACAAAGGAATGTGATCAGGAACTAGGATATGCATATGGAGAGAATCCATGTGTGAAAGTTTGATATTTAACTTTCCTGTTGGCACTCTAAGTACAGCCATATTCCCTCTCTAATTTTAATCCTTTTGCTTTTTTCCAAAATTCTAATTAGGTTCAACTCTTTGGTAAAATCTATGACATGCACATAAGCCCAGTGTTAGTGATTTTGTTTGTTTTGTCTTTTAATTAACGGATGAAATCAAAGAGAGATATGGCATTCCTCCCACTGAACCTTTGTTGACAACAGGATGGTGACTGTAGTAGATTGTTAGGCCAGGGGTCTCGGAGTCTTGAGCAGCAACTAGAACAGGGTACTCAATGGCCAAAACTATTGTTGGAAGTTGGAAGGAAAAGTACACAATTTTGAGAAGCAGTTCTCAATAAACAACTCAGTATGAATATAACATAATCTCAATCTTAGAAAATGCTGTCACTTAAAAGAGGAGGGAGAGATGGCCCTTCGTGTTGAATATAAGTTTCTGTAAAGGTAATGACTGTGTTCCTACTGCTCCTTCTATATTCTACTAGTAGTTCTAACTTGCTTTGTTCAAAATAATGAAGATGCTTCAAGTAGTCTTACCAAATTAAGAAATATTAAGAAAGTTAGAGCCATTGCCTTGCTAAGCTATGGTGTGGCCATGTGCTCTTTGAACTGTGGCTATGCCATGTTTCCTAACTGTGGCCCCCTTCCCTACCTTCGGGAGAAGAATCTTCTCTCTCTCTCTCTCTCTATCTCTCTCAATCTCTCACACTTTTAAATAAATTTTATAAGCCAAGATAAATAAATAAATAAATAAACAAGTTAGCGTAGCGTGTATATATGCAAAGACCACCAATGCCTCATTCCAAAGTTCAAATATTTTTTACAAATTTTACCTGGCACAGGATTGACTTTTTTGTTGTCATTATGAAAAACCAATGAAATAAAATGCTAGTTATCCTCATGAATGCATATATAGGACAAGTATCCTTATGGATGTATTCATAAGTTATAAAAAAGCAATAAGTAAATTTGTTCTCTCTTCTCTGTGCACAGACTTTCGCTTATTTTCAGAAAGATTGTCATATGTACGATGGTACGAATGGACATACTGAGTGCTCGGCCTTGTATAATGATTCTGATCCTAGATATACACATTAATGTTATTACATTTAACATAACTTTTCTGAAATCCTATCTTTTAAAAGAAAGCAATTATTTCAGAAATGGAATATTAAGTTATTTGCATTATTTGAGTGAAAAATAAGACATAATATGGAGCTACCCATGATCTAGAAAAACAATGTGACTATGGTACAGATCTGTCAGCTATTCTGAACAATGCACTATTATTTATTGGATCTACTCACTGTCTGGTTATATTTACATTCATAAAATTTTCTAAGAAATTTAACAGTGTCTTAGCAACTTCAAAAAACAACCCATATGTATTTGTGGCTGGAAAGTTTGGAGAAAAAAATGGGAGGTTTTCAAGAGAGCAACATACATCAGAAACTTCTAATATGAAGTAGTAGGTATTACATCTTAGCCAAAGATAAATTATCTGGTGTTTCAGGTCAACACTCTGCCCTTAATCATTCTACAAAGTATAAAAACAATTTTTAAGTGCTGAGGCATCTGCTTAAAACTGTTATGAGTTTTTTCTCCAAATGATATTTATTACTACATAAATAGAATAGCAATAAAAAGCATAATGCATTATAAAATCACTGCTAACTATATATCTGTAAAAATAAAACTGCTTGCCATCTTTCCACATCTAAGTAAATGTAGTAAATTGTAAAAGTTTCATTCCCTTCATATTTTGTGTTTAAATGGAAAAACAAAATGAAAAAGTTTTTCCCTCTAATTTCTACTATTTATGTTTTTAATCTATATTTTGCTAGATACTTTTTAAAAAATCCTCAGAAGAAATAAAATTTCCTGGCAAAAAACTAGCTTATTAATGCTACTTAAAGTATGATATAATTTTATGCTTATCAATATATATTTTTTATGCTTTATATTCTTTTGACTACAAAGAAAATATAGTCCTTATTCTAATAAAGCCAACAAAGTTTTAATTTAAATGTTCTACTTTATAATTTGGGGATTTTCTAAAAAATAAATTCAATGAAAGCCCAAAAAAGACTAAGAAATTTTCTCATCATTTTCTCATCATTCAGGAACCTATGAACCTCTAACTTTGGTAAGATTTTATTTTCTAAATGACCCCCAGTGAAGTCAAAAAGAGTCAAGATAACTCATTAAAAACATGACCTGTAAAATCCTTAGGGCTCATGAATGCTGATAAAAAGAAATCCATGAATTCACATAAAATATTATTTTACCGTTCTTTTTAACCTCAAGTCTCTATGTCACTTCAATTGCCAGCACTCAGAATAATGATCCCTCAGCTCATAAATCTGAAGAACTAAGTATATTCTCTTGCCACCAG
The DNA here is from genome assembly GCF_000164805.1 of Carlito syrichta. Classification (NCBI taxonomy): domain Eukaryota; kingdom Metazoa; phylum Chordata; class Mammalia; order Primates; family Tarsiidae; genus Carlito; species Carlito syrichta. The sequence continues at coordinate 282,544 of NW_007233073.1, forward strand.
CAGGTTAGCATAAAAGAGGACAAAGCAATGTACAATGGTCATCTGTGGTTGTATTAAATGGCATGTTGTAAATGGAAAATAAAATGTATTGGTATTTGTAAGCCACAACAAAGTCTTCAATGAGTCATTCATGGAATTTTTAACGATAAAACCTGATACATATGGTCTGATTCATAAAGTAAATCCATAAACAGATGGTCTAATTTATAAAAAGACCAGTAATTCATCCAAGTTCACTTTTAACCACTTTCTATTGTTTTAATTCTTAAGGGAATAATATTGGACACAACAGTTAAATTAGCACCACAAATTTAGTCTTATTATAAAAAACATAGATTGTTTCTAAATTGCATAGGAAATTACATCATCAGCTCTCATTCAAAAATATCTCCCAATTACTCCACTTCGTAAATTCTTATAATGAGGGAGGGACCCAGAAAAAAACCTGGAATTTATTTATTAAAAATTGTGTATTTATTCTTACATGTCTAAACTTCAGTCACCTTCCAAGTAGTCTCCATCTGATGCAATACGCTATACCTATTGAGATGCTTTTTCCACTGCTCAAAACAGTTTTTGAATTCGTCAATTTTGATGCTTTTTAGTGCTTCTGCTGTTTTTTGTTTCACAACAGCAAAACATTTCCTGTTGTGGACTATTTCCATTCAGGCAAACAAAAAAAGCCACTCGGGTGAGATGGGGTGAATTGGGAGGGTGGGGCGTGGGGATCATGCTGTTTGCGACAACTGCTTAACACCTGGCCCGGTGTGGGCAGGTGCACTCGTAAATCACCCATCATGAAATAAGCACTTGAAAGAATCTCAAAGAAAAAAAAAATTTAACTGAGGCCAAATGCAGCCTCTCAAAAGAATGCTAGCTGGTACACTGATGTCAATGTGTTCCTAGAACACTCACCTAGCAAGGGAAGCCTGTACTACAAAAGGCCTACCCACTAAAAGATAATTCTGGATGTTTTTGGATCCTTCCTCGTATATGCCTACATATTTTTTCTCCCTGTTTATATTTAAGCTCCTTTGAATCCTGAAAATTTCTTAATTTTTCTAACAAATATTTTATGTGCCTACAATGAACCGAATTTAGCATTTGGAAATGCTAAATGTGTGTGTTGGTGAGGGAAAAATGGGGAGAACACAAGTATTCTATGTGTAAAAAAAAGACATAGATTTAACAAATCACAGATAAGGAAAAGGTACGAATAAGCATCTAGAATATACACATGTATGAATAACATGTGATTATATTTGCTTGGTGAGAAATATTTTAAGGGAAAGACTAATCTTACTGATGGTGTTAAGTTTCAGACCTTGTTCTCTGAAAAGACAAGAAATGATTTCCTTCACAAAAGAAAGACTTCTCATAACGTCACAGATGGGGTGGAGAGAAGTAAGAAGAGGGTTAGAGCATGCATTATTCAGGAGGACCAATATTGCCTCCAAGGGGCCAAATATTATTGGTTTGAAGATTAAAAACTTAGATATCAGTTTGTGACTGTCCAAAGCTCAGTGTTGCCCACAAAAATCTTATTCTTCAGCATTTAATCAATTTTGTTGGTTTTTCTTAAGTATCAGCATGAGCAACATTTATATGGAGTTCTTGACAATGACATAAGAATGCAAATTTTGGCAAATAGATCGCTCCGATTGAAGAACTCTCTCTTGATTGATTGCTCAGTTTTAAGTTATATCATGAGAAGTGGCCAGTGTTTGCCTACTGGCTGCCATTGCCTGTCTTGTCAATGTTGTTTATGACTGATCCTCAGTGATTTTATGTGTAACTTGGGCTGTAAGAATTAAATAAAACATTTACATTTTGCTAATTCTACAAAAGTTATTCAATCCATCATAATGTCCATTCCTAAAAATAAAACAATGTCAATGTCTGAATGAATATATAGCAGCTAAGTTGAAATTTGTTTTCTTACATCAATCGAAAGCTAAAAGTTAAGTTCAAATAATCTTAAAGGATTTAACTTAATTTTTCAATTGTTTTTCTTTGGGTGTTCAAAAAATAGTTTTGAATTAGTTTTCAATCAGATTACAGTGCTATTACCAGTGTTTATAGAAATTGCTAATTTGCATATATAACTAGATATATCATAATTTATTTCATTTAAATACATTACAAGTTACTTTGTAAAATTATTATGTGATCAAATTAAAGCTAAAAACAAGTTAGTAAGTCAGAAATAAGTGAAAATTGCAAAAACAATGAAAGCAAGCAATACTATATTAGATAACATCAAAAATAGAATCCCAGGATTAGATTTACAAATGCAAGATGTAAACTGTAGACAGTAATAAAAATACTTTATTTTCATCAAAGTATTATAGCCTTAATTACTATCCAATAATTGATAACTATAGGGTACACTGAGTACATCTGAGGCTTCTCTGCCTTATGCATTTACTCATTTGAAATGTTCTTCCTTCTTTTTTCTATTTATCCAAATTCTACGTGTCTTTCAACATCCAGTTCAATTTTCTTATCTTTTTGGTCAACTTTCAATCTATAAATATCTTAATAGTTTTTCAATTCCTAGAATATTTAATTATTTGTTTTACATATTTGACGTTTACTTATGTCCTGTTAGTGCATTCACTCTTTCAGTCAACTAAAAATACGTATTTATAATAATACCTACTTTGTGCTAGGCACCATGCCACATGCTAGAGATAGGACAGTAAATAAGGCAGATACAATCTCTGCATCATGAAAGTTCCCTTGTTGGAGAATATAACTTCCTACACAGTCAGCCATCATGCAGCATCATGTGACTGACTCAATCACATTACATGAACCTCAGAGAGGTTCCAGTCCCAGGAATGCAACACAGGAAGTCATACTATCCTTTCAGAAAGAGGAAAACTAAATATCAGAGAGCATTCAGGTTCTAACAGGAGAGCTCTTAAAACTTCAGGCAGAAAGAATAAGTGCCATGCTACTGCTTTTGCCAGCAGTTAAGCCTATTCTAAACTCGCAAGCACCATGAGAGTAGTGAGGGCATTCAGAAGTTCACTAAATATCTTTTTGAATTGCATGAATGGAAGTAAGGGCTAAAAGAGTTGGGGTTGAGCTAGAAATTAATACTTGCAAAGGAAAGCTGCAATCCTAATTTAAAGCAATTGTTAGTTGGAAATAGACAGTCTAAATGATTACATGGTATGTCCCAAACAACCCAGCTTTTCTTCATTTCTATTTTTTTTTTTTTTTTTTTTGAGTTGGAGTCTCACTCTGTCACCCAGACTGGAGTGCAGTGGCCGCTCTCGGCCACCGCAGCCTTGACCTGCTGGGCTCCGGTGATCCTTCTGCCTCAGCCTTCTGAGTAGCCAGAATTACAGGCGCACGCTATCATGCCCAGCTAATTTTTTGATTTTATTGTAGAGATGAGGTCTTGCCTGCCCAGGCGGGTCTCGAACTCGTGGTCTCGAGCAATCCACTCACTTCAGCCTCCCAAAGGCGCGGGATTACAGACTGAGCCACCGAGCCCAGCAATTTCTATCTTTCACATAACGTTAGCCACAGTGGATGAATCACAGCAGAAATCACCTAAGAGCTTTATTGATACAATAGATTATTAGAAAATATTCCTCACTTCTTTAGAAGATGTAGAGAGATATACTAATCTAGAAAACATAAGTTTAAGTCTAAATATTTCTTCATGGTTAAAAAATAGGTTTTAAGCATTTATTTTAATTAGAATTCCCTCGAAGATTACAAATTATACTGTTATTTAATTTCTTTCTTACAGAGATAAGATAGCTAAGATTATTGTCATTTAATTTTTATTTTGATAATGCATATAAGGGTGAATCCTAGTGGTTTTTTCTCTACTCCAACTCTGTGATCTATAATTGGTAAAAACAGATTGCCAGTCTTGTAGCAGCATGTGAGTCCGGGGTGTGATTCAGCTAGAGCAATCAGCCCAATGATAAGCAATTCTAATCTACTTTGGTTAAAGCATGTGTCACAAACTTCATCGAAAATGAACAGAGTAGGTGTTAAAAATTAATTAATAAGAATACATGAGTTACATAAAAAACTACTTTCATGTGATTAAAACTATTATAATTTTTTAGGCAATGTCTTTGAAAAATGAGAAGAGAAAAAGAAATGTTTGACCATGAAAAACTTGTTTGTAATAATTAAAATGCAAATATTATCAGAAAATAAGCAAAAGTGGAATCAAAATTAACTGGCTCTCAGTATGCCTACATAGAGCAGTTCTGTATGTAACAATTGCGCCGATGACTTTCTTGGGGGAGATGAACAGCAGCCATGTAAAGCTACTGGCCAATTATATCTTGAACTAAGTAAGCCACAAAATTGTTTTTCTTTGCTTCCTTCTCACAGATCTTATAATAGCTAAAAAGACAGTGGTTGTGACTACTTATGACACTTGAAGAGACACTCTTGAATCTGGGTGACAAATCTTTCAATATATTAATCCACTAGCAGTCAGTTTGGAAGTTGCTGACTCTACCTGGCTGCAGTCCTCATGTCTAGTTGGCTGAAATAGCTCTTTGCTGTGGCAGCATTTAAGTGCATTTACACTTAGTCGGCTCTAAACTTGGCTGAGATAGGATGTTATCTTCAATGACTTCATGGGTCTCAAATGATGGAAGCCAGAGCTGCTTTTCTTTGTAAAAAATTCCTACTCGGATAAGGTAGACTGATTTTTCTTAATGAATAAATGTAAACACTGAACATATAAGATGGATGTTCTTATAAAATTAAAAATACTCCAGGTTCCTTATATAGAGAATACTGATTTTCAAAAGGATTGTAACATGGGTGGAGGAAATACATCTGTAATTTTACAAACTTCAACTAAATTTTGGTATTGCCTTCAATTTGTGAATACAGGCAACAGATCACAAGTAGGAATAGTGTCTGTGACGTTGTTGCCAATAGCATTAATAGACATTTTAATGTCGCAATACAATATTTTAACTATTTCAAAAAGTCATTTGTACTTATCACAACTTTGAAATAGTGGTAGTTATTTCATTCTCTATTAGATCTTGTTGTTTAAAATATATTTACTAAGCTACAATTATGAATTTAAAAATGTATTTTAATAACTGGTATTAATTTGGTTGTTTTAAAAAAATTTATCCTTTTCTCACCAACATTAAAATGCTGTACTTACCATGAAGCTACTAGAAAAAAAAAATGCAGGGGAAGTGCTTCATGAAACTGAACTGGGCAAAGATGTTTTGGAGAATACCTCAAAATTATAGACAACAAAAGCAAATATAGACAAACGGGATTATACAAAACTAAAAAGCTGCACAAAAAAGAAAGCAACCAACTAGTGAAGAGACATCTACAGAATAAAAAAATGTTTGCAAACTATACATCTGACAAAGGGTTAATGTCCAGACTATAAAAGGAACTTAACTCAATAACAGAATACAAATTGTCTAATTAAAAATAGCAAAACCCTTAATAGTGATTTCTTGAAGTATGACATATTAATGGTCAAGAGAAATATGAAAAACTTCTGTATATCAGTATCATCAGGGAAATGCACATCAACGCTACAATGATAACCTCTCTCAAGTTAGAATGGCTACTATAAAAAAGACAAAAGGTAATAGGTGAGGTTATGAAGAAAAGAGAAAGAAAACTGTTAGAGTGAATGTAAATTAGTACAGCTATTATGAATAACAGTATGGAGATACCTTAAAAAATTAAAAACAGTATTACTATGTGATGCAGCCATTGTACTACTGGGTACATATAGAAAGGAAATAAAGTGACTATGTCAAGATATCTGCCCTCCTATGTTTAGTGCAGCACTATTCACAATAGCCAAGATATAGAATCAAAGTATATGCCCAATAATGAGTGAATGGATACAAAAAAGATACACACACACAATGGAATGCTATACAACAATAAAAGATAAATTATTATCATTTGCAATAGCATGGATGAACCTGGAGCATACTAAAAGTGAAATAAGCCTGATACAGAAAGACAAATACTTCATGATCTCACTATCTCTGTTTAGAACCTTAAAAAGGTGATCTCCTAGAAGTAAAGGGTAGAGCAGTGATTACTAGAGACCAGGGAGTGTTGGGAAAGCAGGGAGCCAGGGTTGAAGTGAGACTTGTCAATGAGGAAAAAATGAGTTAGCTAGAAGGAATAAATTGATGTTTTGGCTGGGCACGGTGGCTCAAGCCTATAATCACAGCACTTTGGGAAGCCAAGGTGAGAGGATTGCCTGTTCCCACAGGTTTGAGACCAGCTTGGGCAACTTGGCAAGACCTCATCTCTACAGTAAATCAAGAAAAATTAGCCAGGCTTGATGGTGCATGCCTGTAGTTTCAGCTACTTAGAAGGCTGAGGTGGAAGGATCACTGGAGCCCAGCAGGTCGAGGCCATGGTAGCCGTGAGCGTGGCACTGCACTCCATCTTAGGCGACAGAGTAAGACTCTAACTACAAAAAAATTGATGTTCTCTTGCATAGTATGGTGACTATAGTTACAAATAATGTATATTTTTACATAGTTAGAAGAGAGTGTTTACAATGATCTTACCACACATCCATAGATGATGGATATGCTAACCACCCTTATAGGATCATTATACAACATATACATGTATTGATACACTACATTGTGCCCCATAAATATGTACAATTCTTATGTGTCTACTGAAAATAATTTTAAAATAATTTTCAAAAATAAAATTATTTTAGTATTTGTTAAAACAATTTCAGAAATCAAATACAATGCAGCTCTTAAACATGATTTTAGAATTTTTGAATTATATTAGATGTGATGGAGAGTGATTTAGGTAAATATGACAACTGTTCCTAGATGTTGGAAAACTAATTAGAAAACAAGCAAATAAAACTGCTAGAGTTCATGAACACAAAATAGTCACCTCTTCTCTCTAGCATATGGGGATCAGGCCTGTAGATTTAGTAATATGTAGAATGGGAATCTCTAATTTGTATGATATCAGAGCCACTGGAAAACTTTGATGAGCAGTAATCTCTCTGACTCCTGGATATCAGAATGTTTTAAATTCTAATAGCAAAAGTCATGTGTAGTGGTTAAGATCATGAATTGTATACCTAACCCTGAATTGTACCATATCTTTAAAATTAAAAAAAAAGAAAAGATTATGAATAGTGAAGCTAGAATTGGATTTTAATCCTGATTATTCACCTTTCTACTTATATGACTTGGTCTCGGTTTTGTGGTTTGTAAAATAGAAAAAAATGTCTTCCTTGCAAGCTAACTTTGAAAATTAGAGTGTGCATGTGTGTATATCATATAGCCTTTGCACATTATATGGAAAAAAGAAATTAGAGCCGGGCTCGGTGGCTCAGCCTGTAATCCCACGCCTTTGGGAGGCTGAGGTGAGTGGATTGCCTGAGCCCGCGGGTTCTGAGGTGCTGAGCCTGGGCAGCAAAACCTCATCTCTACAATAAATCAAAAAATCAGCCGGGCGTGGTAGCGCATGCCTGTAATTCCGGCTACTCGGAAGGCTGAGGCGGAAGGATCGCTGGAGTCCAGCAGGTTGAGGCTGCGGTGGCCGGGAGCGGCCACTGCACTCCAATCTGGGTGACAGAGTGAGACTCAAACTCAAAAAAAAAAAAAAAAAGAAAATAAATTAGTCATATTTGGAAGCTGCACGTGATTAATGGCACTTGTGGGAGAAGAAATGGAAGCAAAATGGCAGCAATAGTACTGATAATATAGTTCTGTAGGACCGATCACATGATTCTCTTGGAAAGCAAAAACTCCTGAGTTCTAAGGATCAAATGGACTAGGTATTGTCATCTTAACAGGCATCTTTTCTTCATGACAGAAGAGATTCTGGCAGAACTAACTGCACAGGAATCCTACTTGGAAGTAACAGAGGCACCAACAGAAGAAGAGAACATTGGGAAATAAGTTTAGAAGAAAAATAGCACTTAGTCAAAAATATGCCTGGAACCATTATTGTCATATTTTCCATGATAATAAAAAGGAACAGTTATTTTATCTAAACCAGGACAATATGATGTTGTACCAACTAATTTAATTAAACTGTGGTCATATTGATACCTTCTGTGGTTATACCTTGAAATACAAAGATCAAACTTTCTCCATTAATTTGGTCAAGATCAATAGTACAGTATTACCAAAATTACACAGATTAAATTGTTATGATACTGGAATAATTCTGAAAAAGCAAATAAAATTATGACACGAAAAATTTCGTTTAATTAACTTACACTCTAAAACCCGTCTGATAACCTTTGAGAAATTAATTTCCCTATTCAAATTCTCTGAACCTCTAATCAATATTCTTTTTTTTTTCTGAAATAACAAATACAATTTCAATGTTCTACCTGAAAGAACATTAGATATCTAGCAAGTGGAAGATATCAAAATAAGCCTGAATCTGAAAATCTTTCTGACCTACTCTAATAGTTAGGCACATGTATTAGGAATTATTGGTTGAGTAACCCTAACCCCAAACTCCAAAATCTGAAATGCTTCAAAATCTGAAACATTTTGAGTGCCAATATGACACTTAAAGAAAATGTTTATTGGAACATTTTAAATTTCAATATTTGGATAAAGGGTATCCCAACTGTAATATAAATCTTTTCAGATTAGAGCAGTGGTGAGCAGGTGTGCAGGGGAAGAGCCAGGGGTGAGTCTGGAAGGTCTGACTTTAACTCAGTTGCTCGCCTTTAATTCAGTTGACCCATGCACAGAACGAAGGCTTGTTTTTCACTAGATTGAGGGTAAAAGCACACCACCTCCAAGTAAGCAAAATAAGTTGACTTTTCCTTTGTTTATTTGACATTTTCTGTAGCCTATTGAACAAAATCTGTATTTTCATATTAAATCTAGAAATCATTCAATAGAATTTCCAGGAATTCAAGTAAAAGAGTCCTAAATTGGATGTCAGAAAAACTGGATACATATCCCAGCTTTTAAAAAAATACCATTTGAGCCGAGGCAAGAAATATAACTTCTTATTTTTACTTCCTTCATCCTCAAAATGAATAGCTTAGATTAAATGTATTTCGAAGAACCCCACCAGCTCTAAATTCTCTGAACCACTAAGTAAGATAAGGCAATGAACTAATTTAATTATGGCCTTTCATCATAACTAGGTTGCTGTATCAGGAGGGCACTCCTGAAATACATTATTTTTCTCCATTTCTGGTTTGAATATATTATGTTTTCTATCATGATTGCATAATGGATAGTCCTGAATGCCTTCAATTAAATATATTCAAATTCCCTACAGCATGCAGCCATCTTGATTAAAATATCAACAGTTTATTACAGATGGAATAGTTCCAAAAGAGGATAATGCTCTTCAGGTAGCAGGTGTTCCCACATTTTATTCAAAAGGCTAGCTGAAAAGATGTAAAGGCCTTTTGTTTCTTTTGGAGGCTAGATAGACTTTATCATATGAAAACAAATTGTCAAGAACAAAAAGAAATTTTAAAATTCCCCTAAATTCTTTTTAATGTATTCAGATATACATGATACTAATCATTACTTAATCCCATCAGAAAACAAATGACTAGAAAGATAAGCAAAATGGTGGGAGTAAAATTAAATAAGTTGGTAAAACAAGTTAATTTTCATTTTATAGTACCCTTATTTTACTTCTGAGTACGTGTTTTAATTTTTGTTTTAAATCTTAGGTGATCTGAAAAGCAATGTGTTTCAACTTAATGAGAAATGTAATACTGAATGTAAATAAGTTAAAAAGTAAGTAAAAATGTAAAATGATATCAAGAATGGATATACTATTTTAAAAATAAACATTAAAATTTCAGAAAAAGACATGGCCCACTTTTTAAAACTTAGATTATTAACATCCAATCCTCTTCCATAGAAAGACGGAAACCAAACTGAGCGTGTAATATTCTAATCTTAGTTTCAGAATACCTGAGTTGAAGTCCTACTCTATCCATGTACTTGTGACTACTGGTTTATAACTTAGCCCAACTGAGTCTTGACTGGCTCACCCATTAAATTAAGGCAGTGGAGTAGCAGAGATTGTCACTGCTTCCCGTGGGCTGAATCCCACTCACAATGTGTTGGGCTTGGCTCAAACAGCAAGCGAGTGAGTGCTAATTATCCTTTTACCTGTTAAACACTCTGATCTCATAAAAAACTAACTGCATTTGTTAAAAAAAAAAAAGATACTTTTGAGAAAGTTCAACTACATCCTTTTAGAGATTTTCTTTTAGAAGTTGTGTGTGTATGTGTGTGTGTGTGTTTCATTTATAACCAAAGTAAACTTCAAAGGAAAGAAAAAATAAACTGGGCACGATGGCTCACATCTGTAATCCCAACATTTGGGGAGCCAGAGGAGGCAGGATCACTTGAGGCCAAGAGTTTGAGACCAGCCTGAGCAACATAGCAAGACATCATTTCTACAGAAAATAAAATAAAATAAGCAGCTGGTATGGTGGCACATGTTTATAGTCCTAGCTACTTGGGAGACTGAGGGGGGGGATAACTTGTGACTAAGAGTGCGAGAGTTTGAAGCTGCAGTGAGCAGTGATCATGCCGTCACACTCCAGCTTGGGTGACAGGGTGAGACTCTGCCTCTCAAAAAAAAGAAAATAGAAAAAAATGTCAATTGCTCAATAAATACTTCCTGTTATTCATCCATTACCTTGATTAAAGACACAAAAATTACCCTTTTTTTACTGCATCTCACTATTGGAAAGTAGCTCTCATGTGACTGAAAGCAAGAAATATAGGAAAAAAGTAGAAAATATGCAATATGTAAATGAGGATGCCCTTTACTAAATATCCTCTAAAGCAATAGCTTTGCTTTGTTGGGGTTTCCCTGAATATACCCCTTTCTTACAGAAGTAGTTTAAGAATCATATATTTCTATTCTAAGAACTATTATTTGTTTTGCTTTCCTAAAACAAAAATATTCTATGGAATGTATCTAGATCTCAGTAAAATTGAACCTCCATTTTATTATGAAAGTCAGTGTGGAGTCCTTGGGGATGAGGATGGGATGAACACACGAGTTTTGGATCTAGACATACTTGGATTCAAGTTCCCACTCTGTCACTGTTGGCACATTAAGTCATAAGGAGGTTAGGTGATTTCTGTGAGGTTCCTTCGTCTCTTTAGGAAAAACAGACTAACATTATTCAGCTCACTGAGTTACACTAAGAATTACATGAAACAATTAAGTGTTCGTGTTCAATACATGGCATATCCTAGTACGTATTGTGATAGTTGTGACCTATAATCAATATTAAACCATATCAACTGTCACCATTAATTATTGTTCAATGTTTGCATGCCTTTACATCTGATTATATGTAGATATTTCTGATTTAGATTACAGGCTCTTCATGTTAGACTTGAATGCTGTGCATGTAATGCCTAGTGGCCACTCGTTCACAAAAGTTGTGATTATCAATTGTTGTCTCAAGCCCAGCAGTGGCCTCTGGGAGGACACCACTACTTCCTCCATACTTCATCCAACAGTCCCTTCTCTGAGGATATGAGAGAGATATATGAAGATTCAAACATCATGTGAACATCAGTGCTTTGTTCTCAAGATTTTATAGTCTATTTGTTAAAATAGATTAAGTATCAATTAATAGCAGTGAACAAGAATCATTTTCAGAGCTGGGAGGGACACTCAGAAAAAAAACTATTGTGGTAGGCAAACATGGTCAAGGAAAGTTTTGCAAAAAGCCAAGTCTTCCAGATTGTGCTGGACTTAGTGTGGAGGGAAAAGAGGGAAAACACAGAAGGAGGCCTTCCTGAAAAGAGGCAGGGGGGACTAAGCCAAAGGAAACACATGCATAAGCCAGGAACATATTAAAACACAGAGGAGTAAAGAAAGAAAGAAATCAAAGGCAGAATCCTTGCCCCTGTTGGTTTTGCCATCTGGCTGGGATGCTTTCAGACTAATGAGCAGGGTAAAATCCAGCATGATTCCACACAGAGAGAAAACTAAGAACTACGTTGTAATGATGATAAAAAATATGTATCTTATTAATTGCCCTAAAAGTAATGACTATAAAATCAATATATGTTATAATAGTCTTCCTCAAAGTCACTGTGGCTAAATAATAAGCATATGCTTTTTTAAATAGTGAGGATTTTTTTTTGAAGTAGAAAGGTCTTTTAAAATGCTGTTAAATTTCCATAGGAATGAATTGAAGAAACCACAGGAGGGAGTTCTATGACTTGGCAGGAAGACTAATATCACAAAACAGTTTAATTTTACATTCTTGATAGTAATATAAAGTTGGTTAGTATAATATAAGATAGTTGAAATGTAATTATGAGTGAAGAAAACAGTAAAAGCAAACAAAGTAAAAGCCCACAAAGCAGTACCAAATCCTTCACAAGTACATACCACAGAATCAACTATCACATCAAAAGAATACTAGTGAAATACTCTTGTGAGAACTTTCAACAATATATTTCAGTAGGTTTTCCTCCTTAAATATAAGAATAAATCACTGTGGTTCTTTACTGTATGCATTTTATTAGGCAGGCTTTTCTGCATCATTATCGAAGAGTTCTAAGTTATAAAGTCCATTCTAGATTCTGATAAAATGTAGACTCCGAAGCTATAAGATGTTCAGACATATGAACTCTTTGGTATTCAATTCAGGCATTTTCTATCAGTGTTAGGGTACTTAACCAAAGCTCATGTGTGATAACGCAACCATGGTCTCTACAGCATGTTTTAAAGTAAGTTTTCTTGGGATTCTCACTAGATTCTTGAAATAAACAAACATACATGCAACACACACACACACACACACACACACACACACACACACACACACACCCCTTCTTTTTGTTGCTGTTTCAACTCACTAAAGAGTAAAGGTATTTGAACCAAGTCTCATTAATATTAATATTTACTTTGCTATTTTGCTCCCTGAACACTGTCACTTTGCTATACTAAATTAGAGCTCTGACAGAAACATCCAATTAATCCTCAGTAAGAAAATGCATTACTGTGTCACCGTTAATAAGTAGTTCAGTGTAATCATACCTTGATCATTCTCCTGAGCAGTTCAGTCCTTTTCACAGTGTGCTTAGAACCAGAATGTCTATTATTAGTTCCCATACTGGTTGCTCATATGTGAGAAAAAATGAATAGCTGCTCTCAGAAGTACAAATAATCTGTTTTCTTTTCTTGAAAAGGATAGGGAAGGAAACAACTGAATAGAAATAAAAAACTTATGTGTCTTAGATTACTTATTAAGAAAAGAATGTCTTAGGTTAATTATTATGATGAAAGGAGTCTCTGGGATTCCGACATAGTCACAGAGTATGACGTTAAACTAAAGCTGGTTCTCATGCCCCAGCTTTCCAAACCCCATAGACCATTTGAGCCACAGGAGCTAGCTTCTTCACAAGAGAGGAGGTTTCCTCTGGCTACATCAGAAGAGTGCAACAAAATCCCTCAGGCTGCGTGCTGCCTTAGAAACCCTCATAATCCTCAGGGACCTCACAGGCCAAGATCTTACCTTAATGAGAATCTGAATGGACCCTGTGGCTTTTGCAGATATGAAATACCAGAAACTCATGGAGCAGGCAGCACTGCATTCTCGCCACATGGCACTCTTGAAGTGTGCTTTGTCACCTCTCAGGCCCACTGGAGTGGCCTCCAAATACATGAAGTGCCCTAGGAACAAGGACAGGATTCAGATAAGATGAAATAACAATGAGGGGATTATTTTAGCTTTTCCATCATAGTTAGGGTTTTTAATTACATTTTATATGATCTGAACTGTCAAAGGCAGTTATCATTTGAAACAGAAAGGAAACCGAATAGCTTTGCCTCTAGTTCACTGACAGAATGATTTCCAACTGTCTGTGCTTTTAACAAAGTGTTTCACAATATGCAGATGAACGGATTTGACATTATATTTAAGCCATCAAATCAACAGATAGTTATAAAAGTCACTTAATCGAATCCACAAACTATGGAGTTATTGTAAAAACAGTATAAAGTTTCCCTATGATATCTAGAAAAGGAATACAATGTGCTTTCAAAAATCCAGTCATCAGCTGGGCATTTTAACATGCAACATGAGAAGCAAGGTTTTCAGTTTTACTCTTGTGTATTGAAATATCCAATATATTTCATGTTTGTAAAGCTGAATGTATTAACATTTTGAGTTTGAATGGGATTTAGGTCTTCCTTTCCCTGGCTTGGTCAACCTGGCTTGGTCAGCTTGACTTGGTCAGCCTAGCTTGGTCAGTCATGTTTTCTCATAGACATATGGAATTTCAATATTTAGACAATTTTTGTCTATTTTATGGCATCTAGGAATTCAGGAACCCTTCTTCATCCTACTAATGCCCTTTATTCCTTGACTAGTGAGTCTGAGACTTGACATCAGCCACTTACTATAAAAATGAGTCATGTCCAATACCCTTAACATATGTGGTTTTATAATTATGCTTCCATGGCTTCTCTACAGGTTTCAAACTCCTTTCCCTTCATACATAGCATCTCATTTGATCTCCACAATCCCTGTTAGGCACACAGGTCAAATTTTATCATCTACATTTGAGAGATGAGGAATTTGACAACCTGAAAAGTTAAGTGACTTGCTAATGATCAGATGAGGGACAGAATACAGAGTTATAGATTGTTAATATGTGTCATTTAGAAAATGTGTCTGATGGCACCTTACATTATTATCTAACTTCAATCACTGAAATAGTAATTAATATTGGGTTTGACTACTCACTGGTATAGATTGAATTGTGTTGCCCTAAAAATGCCAAATTCCTACTGCATAGTCTTTATGAATGTGACCATACTTGGAAGTAAGGTCTCTGTCAATAATCAAGTTAAAATGAGGATATTAGGGTGAACAGTAATCTAATATGACTGTGTCCTAATAAAAAGGGGAAATTTTAACTCAGATGCAGACATGCTTAGAGAGAAGACAACGTGAAGACATTGTAAGAACCACCATCTACAAATCAAGGAACTTCTGAGGTTATTAGAACCTAGGAGAGAAGCATGAAAGAGATGATTCTCCCTCACAGCCTTCAGAAGGAACTGACTTTGCCATCATATTGATCTTTGACTTTCAGTTTCCAGAATTATGTGAATGTTGTTATTTGAGCCACCTAACCTATGCTGTTTTGTTACGGCAGCTCTGGGAAACAAATACACTTACTACATGTTTGATTGACTTGCATTGTCACCACGGTGGTCTCTACATAACTTTCCAATTGCTGCCAGAGAAGACAATGTGATGGACATTGGGAATATTATTAAAACAACTATAACAATATAACCTACCATTTTCATTTCCAAGTGTGTGGTCTTTGGGAGGTCTTAGACTTTGATGAGAGCCAACCCCTAAAACCCAATCAAAGTTGTCAGCCAGGGAGTTTTGCCAGCCACACCAGCCTTTTTCAAAAGTGCAGGAGCTACCACATTCATATTCATCAGTATTATCTCCACAGTCGTCTACAAAGTTACAGCTTTTCTCTGGTCTATAACACTTGCCATTCTGACATTCCTGATGGCCAAGTGGGCAATAACCTAAAAAACAAAAACAAAGGAATAAGGGAACATTCCTAACACATTCAGTGAAGTCAAAAGGCAGTAAGAATGGGTTCATTTTAATATAGAAAGGAACACGTTGTTCTTAGGAACTTGAGGTACAGACCTCCATCCATCCTTCTCTCCTAATCTGCTTCAGAGTGCAGAACTATAGATCATTTTCAAGGATTATTCACAAATGAAAAAAGTATCATTTCATTGATTTAGGAATATACTCCTAGTCTCCCCAAATGCAGCATTTCTTATAAATGGAGTTCAAGGATAAAAATTATATCTGTGCACCACAATGATGCCTTACATTTTTATCCTGAAACAAAATCATTAAGGTACTAAGAACTCATGTATTATGGGATGTTTGGAAATATGTTCCATTAGCATCCATTCGCACCAAACAGAAGCCAAGGCATATAAGATACTTCCTCACAAGCAGGGTCATGCATATATAAACAATAATCAACATTCCAACAGATTTTTCTCTAAAATGTACACTTATTTGTCAGTAGTTTGGAAATTTGAAGCAATTTCCCTAAAAAGTCATGTCAACCATAGAGATTTAGTCACAAAATATGAGAATGAGCAATGCTTTTGAAGACCAGAATTTTGCCTTTGGTGCTTGTATTTATTAGTTATATGACTTAGATCATACCAACATTTGATAAACTCTTATTTCCCCATCTAAAAAGTGAAAAAAATATCAAAACCCTAGAGAAATTAAACTAATTAAAGAAACTGTCATATACAACTCTAGTGCCTATACAAGTGCCTGGCCCTTAGTAGGTGATCATAAATATTAAATAAATGAATGGGTGAAATAAAGTACTTTGGAAGTGATAAAGCAGTTTAGTATGCACATTGAAGGTATTGTTATCATACTGCTCCAATATGACAATAGAATGTAATCGCAATTAATAACAACATTTCAGTAGGAAAGATTGTTTAGAAATCCAGCTTGGGATATCAGTTTCACATTTTCTCTCTGGCACCATAGAATCAGACATTTTCTTTCTTCTTGTCTTCCTTGTTTGCCAGGTAGAGGAGCTGTTAACACCACTCCCTGCTTCACTTCAAAGGTGGTAGTTTCCATGGCCAGAGGCAAGTTACCCGGTTGTTGAGGGTTGGTAAGCATCTGAAGTAAGGATGGTGTTTCAAGGATTTATTGTAAGCTGTTCTGGAAGTTGGAAACTGTGGTGGATAAAAGCTCATACAGAAGCTCTTACATCCTGGATCAGTCTCACATTTTAGACAATAGATGGTCAAGAGGGAAGAAGTAGGAGATGAATCAAATGCTACATACATAAAAGCCACTGAGGGAGAAACTGGTATTTTGATGGCTTCTAGCCATTTTGTGTACCATGTTGTTCTTGTACTACTTGTTTGAGGTTGCCTATTTAAATAGTCTTTCTTGTTGCAAAATCTTTAAAAATAAGTTTGAACCATGCATTCTGCCTCTAATGAAATGTATGTGTCTATGTTAATTACTAACATTTTATGAAATGAAAACATAACATACTAAAACTTATGTGATGTAAGATTGCTTTGGCTATTCAAGGTCCTTTGTGGTTCCAAACAAATTTTAGGATTGAGTATTCTATTTCTCTAAAGAATACCATTTGTATTTTGATAAGGATTGCAACGAACCCATAGATTACTTTGGGTAGTATAGTCATTTTGAAAATATTAATTCTTTCAATCCATGAACTTGTGTATTTACATTTGTTTGTATTCTTTTCCTATTTTCTCGTTAGTGTTTTCATTGAAGTAGTTATTATCATTGTAGAGCTTTTTCACCTTCTTGATTAAATTTATCCCTAGGCAGGGTTTTTGTAGATATTGAAAATGGAATTTCTTCCTTAATTATTTTTCGAACTAGTTTGTCATTGGTATACAAATGCCTACTGATTTTTGAATGTTTATTTTGTATCCTGCAACTTTACCTAATTTATCAGTAATAAGAGTTTTTCAGTGGAGTCTCAGGTTTTTCCGTATATAAAATCCTGTCATTTGCAAACAGGTACAATTTGACTTCCTCTTTTCTAAATTCAATAACTTTTATTTATTTATCTTCCCCAATTACTCTGGCTAGAACATCCAGTACTATGTTGAATAAAGGTGGTGAAAGTGGTCATCGTTGTCTCGTTCCAGTTGTCAGAGGAAAAGCTTTCAACTTTCCCCCCATTCAATATGATGTTAGCTTTGAGTATGTTGTATATGGACTTTATCATATGGAGGTACATTCCTTCTAAACCCAATCTGTTGAAAATTTTTATCATGAAAGGAAATGGAATTTTATCAAATGCACTTTTCTGCATATATTGGGATAATCATATGGGTTTTATTCTTCATTATTTTGGCATGATGTATCATATTGATTGATTTATATATGTTGTACCATCCTTGCATCCCTAGATAAATCTCACTTGATTATGCTGTACAGTCTTCTTCATGTGCTGTTAGATTCAGTTTCCTAATATTTTGTTTAGGATTTTTGCATCTGTATTCATCAGGGATATTGGCCTGTAGCTTTTCTTTTTGTTGCTGTTCCTCTCTGGTTTTGGTATCAGGGTAATGCTGGCCTCACAGAATAGTTTGGAATATTTCCTTTCACTTCAATTTTTGGAATAATTTGTAAAGAATTGATATTGTCTCTTAAAAGTTTGGTAGAATTTAATAATGAAGTCATCTTGTTTTGGGTTTTTCTTTGTTGAGATTCTTTTTTTTATTAGTGATTCAATCTTTAACTCAGTATTAGTCTGTTTAAGTTTTCTATTCCTTCTTGGTTCAATCTAGGTAGGTTGTATGAGCCCAGGAATATATTCATTTCCCCTGAATGGGTACCACAAAGTTTTCAATTTGTTAATGCGTAGTTTTTGTAATCTCTAATGATCCTTTGTATATTTTGCATCAATTGTATATCTCCATTTTTAATTCTCATTTAAATTACTTATGGCTACTCCCTTTTTTCCTTAGTGCAGCTAATGGTTTATTGATTTTGTATACCTGTTCAAATAAACAACCTTTAATTTATTCATTTTATAGTTTTTTTGTCTTTATTTTGTTTAGTTCAACTCTGAGATTTATTATTTTTTCATTGTATTTATTATTTTATGTTTGGTTTGTTGTTTCTTTTCTATTACCTTGAGGTTCAAATAAGACTTTAGATTGTTTATTTGAAATCTTTCTACTTGTCTGATGTAAGAGTTTATTGCCATAATCTTTCCTCTAAGTTGTTGTTTTTTGTTTTTGTTTTTTGCCATATCCTATAGATTTTGGTATGTTCTGTTTCTATTTCTATTATTTATAAGAAGATTTTTTATTTACTCCTTAATTTCTTCATTGACCCCCAATTGTTTAGGAACATATTTAATTTCCATGTATTATACACTTTCCAAAATCCACGTTATTGATTTCTAGTTTTATTCCATTGTGATCTTAATAGACACTTGTTATAATTTTGATTTTTAAAAATTTGTTGAGACTTGTTTTGTGATCTAATATATGGTCTATCCTGGATAACGGGCTGATGAGAAAAATGTGTAATCTGCAGTTGCTGAATGAAATATTCTGTAAATATCTGTTAGGTTTATTTTGTCTAAAGTATTGTTCAAGTCTGATGTTCCTTTGTTGCTTTTCTGCCAAGATCTGTTCAGTCCTGAGAGTTGCATGCTGACATCCTCAAATATTATTATTGTGGGATCTATTTCTTCATTTACTTCTAATATTTTTGCCTTATATATCTGATGCTTCAGCATTAGATACATATATATTTACAACTGTTATATACTCTTGCTGAATTGATCCTTTTATATTATTTAATGATCTATTTTCTATTATATTTTCTAACTTAAAGTCTATTTTATCTGATATAAAGGTAACTACTTCTCACTTTTAGTTTCCATTTGCATGAAATATCTTTTCCCATCTTTCTACTTTCAGTCTATGTGTGTCTTTACAGGTGAAATGTTTCTTGTAGGCAGCATATAGCTAGGTCTTTTTCTAATTTTAATTTTAATTTTTTGAGATGGAGACTTACTCTGTTGCACAGGCTGGAGGCAGTGGTACAATCATAGCTCGCTGCAGCCTCAAAATCCCAGGCTGGAGTGAGCCTCCTGCCTCAGTCTTCTGAGTAGCTGGAATTGCAGGCACATACCACTGCACTTGGCTAATTTAAAACAATTTTTTTTTTTGAGATGATATCTCACTTTGTTTCTTAGTTTTGTCTTAAACTCCTGGCTTCAGGTGATCTTCCCACCACAGTTCCCAACGTGCTAGGACCTTTTCTGGGTTGAATCTACTTGGGAATCTTTGAGCTTCCTGAATCTGAATGTCCATATCTCTCCCAAGACTTGGCAAGTTTTCAGCTATTATTTCATTAAATGTGTTTTCTATGCCTTTGCGTTCTCTTTTTTTTCTGTGATGGATATCCCAATAACCCTGATTTGAGCATTATACATTGAATACATGTATCAAAATATTACATGTACCTAAAAAATATGTACAAATAATATGAAGCAATAGAAACATGAATATTTGTTCTCTTAATGTTGCTACATAAGTCTTTTAGGCTTTCTTCATTCTTTTTGTTAATCATTTTTTTCTTTTTTATTGTCTTCTATGGGTCATTGTCTTCTATGGGTCATTTCAAATGACCTGTCTTCAAGTTTGGAAATTATTTCTTCTGCTTGATCTAGTCTATTGTTGAAACTTTCAATCATTTGTTTTGTCTTATTCATTGAATTCTTCACTTATACGATTTCTGTTTAGTTCTGTTATATACCTATTTCTTTGTTTAATTTTTCATTCAGATCAAGAATTGTTTTTCTTATTTCATTAACTTGTCTATCTGTATTCTCTTGTATCTTGCTGAATTTCCTTAAGATTATAATTTTGAATTCCTTTTCAGGCATTTGACAGATTTTTTTTTCTTTTTGAAATCTGTTAGTAGAGAATTCTTGTGTTCCTTTAAAGGTATCACATTTCCTTGGTCTTTCATGTTTCTTATGTCCCTAAGTTGATATCTAGTGGAACAGTCACTTCTATTTTTATGGAGTAGCTTTTGTAGGTTAGACTTTTCCTGAAAATGTGTTTTATAGCATCAATTGGGTAGGATGCGTTGGCTTTGATTCTGAGTAGGCACCATAGTTTAGTCTCTGTGTGTTTTTTTCAGCTGCAATCAATGCCAGTGGGGTTTGCTAATGTCTCAGTGTCCTAGGGTGCAGGTGCTTTTGGTAGCTATGGCACAGTTTTGCTGAGGGTTGTGACAGCCATGCAGGCTGGTTCTCTGGCACTGGAGGGTCATGCTCTACTAGCCAGGGGAGCAGAATTACTGGTGTTGGTGTGCCTTTGAAAGGATGATCTTCAACCTTCTAAGGGAAGTCCCAGAAAAGGTGTTATTATTTATAGGTGGAGATCACAGGATGAGCTATCCCTTTCTTTAGTCTATTCCTTTGTGCAGTTCTGAAGTACATCTAGCAGAAATTCCTCAGCAAGTCTGGCATGGAAATGCTTCCCCTAACCAGTTTCCACTGCTCAGCTAGATTCCTGCTTGCAGAAACAGCATCTTAAGAAATCTTCCTTTGTTATTTTTAAAAATACATTAATTTAAAACATATCAGTGCTATACAATTTTTTTACCTAATATTTCTCTACTAGTGCTAATATTCAGAATTTGTCTTTCCAACATTTCCGTAACTCTTTGAAGACCACAGCATGGAGTTCTTTTTATTAGTTAAGCACAGAAAATTTTGTATATTTTTCAGTAAATGTTATATTCATTCATTTATATTTTCCTTTTTGTCATTGAGTATTAGCGTTCAGCTAGGTTCTACATAAGATACAATATGTTCTTTTTGTTCTTCTAGAAAATATAATTAATGTTGGCCTTGTTTACCCTTAACCCTATAATCCCCAGATAGCATTTCATGTTAACTGAAAAAGCTTGAAATTTGTACAGATTTAGCAATAAAAATATTTAAGTTTGCTTGTTATTCTGGAATTTATAATGAATAATAGATTGAATATCACTATCATTGGATTTAAATATAATTGCAGATGCCATTTCAAACTATTGTACAAACATATTGCTAATCCCCTTCAAACAAACAAAATAACTTTGCTCAAGATGTCCTGCAGTTATTATTGAATTGCATCAATATCAGTTATAGAAATCTTTACTACACTGTTACCTTGGCTGAAAATTGTGTTCTTTTCTGATTTCTTTCTTCCTTAAGATAAAACTGGAATGCTGAACTAAGCTCTATCAATATGTCTTTCCCTGAAACAAACATATTTTAAGAAATATATTCTGAGCATGTGTTAAATACAAGCAGTACAATCTGCAAAAATAGTCTTAATTACAAGAAATGCTGATGGACATAGTTGTACTAAGTACCATTTACACAAGTTCAGAAATAAAGGGGTTTTTTGGTAAAGAAGAAATATACATGCTTAATATCTCCATAACCTATTTCAATACTGCCGCTATTAGTATAATCTTGAATATTCTCTTAAAAGATAATTACATGCAAAAAGAGTCTGTTCCATAAAATTAACATTGGCTTTTCTATATCTATCAGTGTAAAGAGACATCTTAACCCTTCTTTCACCTTCCCAATAAAGCTAACTCAGGAGAAATCTACAAAATTCCTTCTACTGAACACAATTATCCCTAATAAAGATTTCAAAACAAGGAACTACTGAACTCAACTATCCCTAATAAAGATTTCAAAACAAGGAATAGTCAGAGATAAAAATGATATTAATTATGAGTCATAGCCTTTTTTTTTCTTTTCCTTGTCTCACTACCTTTATACTGGTGTCTTTAAGATTTTAGCACACGAGTCTCTTTCTGGTTCTGCACTTACAGCAGGATGTTTGTCTTTACATCTTTATAGTTGATGCCCCTTTTCTTTGCTTTCCATTTTTTAGATTATGCTATGCTTCTAAATTTCTATACATCTTCTGGCAAAAGAATTATGAACTTTAAATTGTGACAACATTCCCATGTTTATTGAAATTAGTAAGAAGGAGAGTCAGGCATTCATTACAGGTAATTTTGTGCTGCAGTACTCATTCTACCATTCCTGTAACATACTTTAATTTAGGTTTACTATTTGTTTAGAACAATATAAAACACAATGACTAAAAATACAGGAGAACATTCTATTGTTAGCCTGGCTTTCTCTAGTGTCTTTAGGGCTACAGCAAGGATTATTGTTTTTTATTTACATTCAGTCATAAATATTTCTTATACTTTTGAAAAAATCTGCCATGTCTATCATGAGATTGAAGCATATGGTTGTATTTGAATGGACACGCTACATGGCCACTCCTAGACTCAAAATATTTAATTAATGGCCTCACTGAAAAGCTCAGCTCATTAAAAAAATAAAATAAAATAAGCTATAAAATTTGTCTGCCTCTTGAGTCCCACGCGTATGTTTTATATGACATGTTGGCTGTTTTTAGCTTATTACTGTGGCTTTGTTTTTTCAGGCTTTTAGATAATTTTTTTCTGTCCTTTAAGTTGGCATGGTAAATAACCCATACAAAAACATTGCTTTGTAAATATGTTTATGCTTCTGCCTTCATTGGCTAAATGTCAAAATTTATCAACTTGTTCAATTTCTTTTTTCATTTGTGCAACTCCTTGTAACACTTGTGTACCTTAAGTCTGTTTGGAAGAAGCCACATACAATGCCTATTGTGGAGGTGGTAGATTAGGCAGGATTGGGGGGGGTTGCATAATATGCTGGGAAAGAAACTATGGTTTTACTCTGTTTTACCTCTCTTAATCTCAGTTTAATACTCAGTAAGTGTAAGTGTCTTCAGTAAAACTATAATCTACCAGAGTGGTACAAAGGTAAATGTAAAAAAGGTAAATTTTCTAACAAAGGTTGGTATAGTAGTTATTCATGTTTTCTTTCCTCCTTTCCTACTCATATCAATCTATAGGGATGAGAATGTTTGCTATGGTGTAATCTATATTTAGCTGTCTCCAAGGTCTCCAGATTTCTGGGTTCACTATTTCCCCCTAGTATGTAGAAAAAGATTAGATTAAGCTTCTGTCCCAGGTATTACGGAAAATACAAAACCTTCCTCAAGATTTCTCAGGATTGTAGGCATTTATAATTAGTAAGCTCTTCATCTGCCTAAACTCTACTTGTTCTCCCACATGTTGAAATAATAATACTGAGTCCTTTACTTTTTAAGCTCTAAACCAAAGACTTAGCTTGATTATATTCCAGGATCTACCAATCACTGTGCCCAGTTGCTACTATGACCTAAATATCTTTATTGTCCATTCCTCACCATAATGACCAAAGATCAACTACTCTCTGGTCATTTGTGTTAAGGAAAATTATAAAGTACTTCACAATAAAATACAAAAGAGGACATTATGACCTTTCCGTATCATACTTGGGCATTAACAGGTCAATTCAAAGATTATTTTATTTTCTAAGGAAACATCATATTGGGCTTTGCTATTTACTCTTGAGAAATATGACTTTATGAAATTACATAACTTGTAGATTTGTGACTAATAGATATACAAATAATTTGTGCACAGAAAAATATAAAGCTCCAAAGGTTACAGTGTATTATCTGGCATGACATTAACTACTAGATTTGTCTCTAATTAAGGAAAAAGATTCTAACCAGTTCCTCAAATATTGTTTGAACTCACTTTAAGATCTTAATGTATTGCTCATTAAATAATTGTTAACATGTGTTCTATATTTTTATGAGAGCTATGTTTTAACTTTCAAAAATTGTACTGTGATGACTATAACAATCCTTGTTGCCCATTTTTATCTGGTTTTTATAAAAGAGTGATATATTTAAAAAGCAAATCTTGCTAAGGTAGTTGTTCCTTAAGGCATTCCACTGGCCTTCTGTCATCTCATGATAGTGTGATTCATAAGTTGGCTTCTACTCACCAACCTAATCTATCAATATCCCTTAAGTTCTAATCTTTAGTCATAATGAAGACTCTTTGTTTTCTCAAGATTACCATACTCTCTTTTGCCTGGAGCACTCATTTTCCAACATCAGAACATTTTTTTATTTTGAGTTGGAGTCTCACTCTGTTGCCCAAGCTGGGGGGCAGTGGCACACTCCCAGCCACCGCAGCTTCGACCTGCTGGGCTCAGGTGATCCTTTCACCTCAGCATTCCAACTAGCTGGAACTACAGGTGTGTGCCACCATGCCTGGCTAATTTTTTTTTTTTTTTAATAGAGATGAGGTCTCACCATGTTGCCCACACTGGTCTCGAACCCATGGGCTCAAGCAATTCTCTCACCTTAGCCTCCCAAAGTGCTGGGATCATAGATGTGAGCCACCACACCCGGCTTTTTTTTTTTGAGTTGGAGCCTCACTCTGTCACCCAGGCTGGAGTGCAGTGGCAGCTCACAGCCACTCTGGCGTCAACCTGCTGGGTTCCAACAATCTTTCTGCCTCAGCCTTCCAAGTAGCCGGAACTACAGGCGCACGCTACTGCACCCGGCTAATGTTTTATTTATTGTAGAGACGGTCTCGCCAAGTTGCCCAAGCTGGTCTTGAACCCATGGGCTCAGGCAATCTACTCGCCTTGGCCTCCCAACGTGCTAGAATTATAGGCTGAACCAACAAAGCCACAATCTTGCAGGCTTCTTTGTCTTAAGATGGCCTTTCTTCAACATTTGTTCTAAGTTCCTCATTTCCATAAAAATTCATTCTTTTCAAATCATAGCACTTGCCATATCTTATTTTAATTCATTGCTTAAATTGTTTCTCTCTCAACTTCCTGGAGGAAGAATATACCATTTCCACTTTTCTAAAGCCCCAGTGCTTAGCATACATTGTCTACTAGAGGTGACAAAAAAATGTATACACATTTTAAGCAATATTAAGTTATGTTCGCCATAATCAGAAGTGTCTGCCTACTAATGGTAACCACTTTGAGCACCTCCTATAATTGCAGAAGTCAAACGTGACTTGTATTCATTTTATTGAGTATTACAGTTTTAATACAGATTTTTCCTTTCTTAATATGTCTGTATTTCTTTTGGCACCCTCTGTATTTAATGCTGAATGAAAAAACAGACTAAAAATAAACACACTTTAGAATTTTTGATATTGGTAGGGATATTTTTGGTCTTCACATCTATATATAACTTATTTAATAATAAACATAATAATACTTGTCTACCGCCCAGAGCTATAAGGATTCAAATCAGTTAACATGTATAAGTAGTATCCCAACCCATGTAAAGTATGCACTTAGTTACTATCAGTTTATATTTATTGTAAAAATAATTTTTACTGTCAAAGTTTTTTTTTAAATATATTTTACTTTTAGGAGTAGATTTAGATTCATAGAAAAATTGAGTGGAAATTAAAGAGTTTCTATGTAACTTCCCCCTTAAACACACAGCATACCTCACTACTAACATTCCCAAACACAGTGAATGATACATGTGTTATATTAATGAATCTGCATTGACATGTCATTATCATGCAGAGTCTACAGTCTATATTAGAGTTCACTCTTGGTAGCGTACATTTTTATTTAGACAAACGTATAACGACATGTATCTACCGTTGTAGTATCAGATTAAATAGTTTCACTGGACTGAAAATCCTGTGTATCTATCCCTCCCTCCCAACTAACCCACTGTTCATTTTACAGTCATCATGATTTTGCCTTTTCCAGAATGTCATAAAGTTGGAATCATACAGTAGGTAACCTTTTTAGATCGGCTTCTTTCACTTAATAATAAGCATTTGAAGCTCCTCCTCCATGTCTTTTCATGAATCAATACCTCATTTCTTTAAAGCACTGAGCAATATTCCATTTTCCAGATTTACCACAGTTTCTTTATCCATTCACCCACCAATGGGCATCACAGTTGCTTCTAATTTTGGAAACTGGAATAGAGGTGTGTTATAAACATCTATGTGGAGGTTTTTGTGTGGATACAAGTTTTTAATTTCTTTGAGTAAATACCAAGGAGTATGATTTGGGATCGTATGGTAATAATATGCTTCGTTTTAAAAGAAACTGCCAAGCTGTCTTCCAAAGTGGCTGCGCCATTTTGCATTTCCATCAGCAGTGAATGAGAGTTATTGCTGTTCCACCTCCTTGCCGGTATTTGCTATTATTTTGTGTGTGTGTTGGGGATTTTGGCATACTATGTGTATAATGATATCTCATTGTTCCTTCAATTTTCAATTCTCTAATGACATGTGATGTTTAGTGTATTTTCATATGCTTTCATATGCTTCACTCCCCCCGAAAAATGGAATTATTTTTTTGGTAGGTGGGCCCCTTTAGCACAGTTTTCTGCCACTAGGTAAGTGTTCTAGAAACCCATTAGCATCAGTGTACCAGCTAGTATGGTTGTGAGAGGCTGTGTCCAGCTTCAGTGAATTTTTTTTTCTTCTTGAGATTCTTTCAACGTGTTTGTCCGTTTGATGATGGGTGATTTACGAGTGGACCTGCTCACACTGCACTGAGTGTTTGACAGTTTATGACCAAAATCAGCATGACTACCATGCCCCACCTTCCCTATTCACCTGATAATACCCTGGATAACTTTATTATGTTTCCTTGGATGAAAAAACATCCTCAAAGAGAAATGTTCTGGCAATGTGGAAGAGGTAAAACAAAAAACAGCAAAGGTAAAACAAAAAACCAACAGAAGCACTAAATAATATCACAACTGACAAATTCAAAAATTGTTTTGAGCAGTGTCGAAAACATCTCAAGACATGTATTGTACCAAATGAAGTATACTTTGAAGGTATTGAAGTTTAAACATGAAAAAATAAATACACAATTTTTTATAAATAAATTCCAGTTTATTTTGGGTCCCCCTTTGTACTTATCACCTGTATATCTTTTTTTGGTGAGATGTCTATTCAGGCATTTCTCCCATTTTAAAATGAGTTGTTTCTGTTCTTATTTTTGAGATTGGAGAGTTCTCTGTATATTTTGGATAACAGGTCTTTATCAGATATGCCTTTTGTAAATATTTTCTCCCAGTCTGTGGCTTGTGACCTCATTATTTTGGCATTGTCTTTTGAAGAGCACAAGTTTTTAATTTTAATGAAGCCTAGGTTATCAATTATTTCTTCCATGAATTCTGGTTTTGATGTTGAATCTAAGAAATTATTACTATGCACAAACGTATCCTTTCTTAAAATGTGTATACTGTCTGCAAAAAAAATGTATACACACTATTTAAGAAAGGATAAGCTTGTGCATGGTAATGACTTTTTGCAACCTCTGTCTCTCTATATATATACACACACAAATATTATAGCATTTGTAAAAAAAATAATTTTTAATAGATGCCAGAAAATTCAGTTAAAATTTTACTCATTTGGAAATACTATTTTTTTCTGAGCTCTCATATTGCTATTTCCCCCATAACATTAACAATAACCCATTTTTAAATGAGGTTCTAATGAAAATAATAGGGAATGAAATACACCATTTATCTGTAAGGAGAGCTATTTAGTGATAAGACATTTGGCTAATGTGCTTGCAGCAGATCTTGTGGCTTAATTCATTCCTGTGAAATAAAATTTATTGTAAGAATTTGCTCAGCACTCTCTCTTTTAGACTAGGTGCAGTCACTACTTGGAAAATATGTAAATGAAGTATACATATCTTCAATCTTTAATGTAATAGTATGAAAATAACACAGCAGTGCTATAATCTATATTGTATTTTATGAATATTTCATCAAGATAAAATGGCTATGATCCTAATATGTATCTGACATTTATCTTCTTAACTCTGATTTACCATACATTAGTACTTGAGACAAATATGAGAAGAATTGTGTAATGGAAAGTTTAAACTGAATAAAAAGTGAAGTTACAACCCTTTCTTTTTGTCGTTGATCTTGTGTTATCTACTTTAATTTTTTTTCAAATGTTTAACATCAGAAAACATCCTGGATAATTACCAGTTTGAGCCTTTTTTTTTTTTTTTTGAGTTGGAGTCTCACTCTGTCACCCAGACTGGAGCACAGTGGCCCCCCCCGGCCACCGCAGCCTCGACCTGCTGGGCTCCGGTGATCCTTCTGCCTCAGCCTTCCAAGTAGCTGAAACTATAGGCATGCGATACTACACCCGGCTGATTTTTGATTTATTGTAGAGATGAGGTCTTGCCAAATTGCCCAGGCGGGTCTCGAACCCTCAGGCTCAGGCAATCCACTCACCTCAGACTCCCAAAGTGCGGGATTACAGGCTGAGCCACCGAGCCTGGCCAGTTCGAGTCTTAGGAGACATTTTAGAAAACAAGAAATCACAATATTCTACATTTTAGAGAAATTCTATTATTACACTTGTAATTCTATAGAAACACAATTTCTAGAAGATAATTTATATAATCCAAAATAAATGTATTTATCTACAAAATAGCTACCATGTATCTTCTTTTGGCACCGCTCTATACATTTATATGTGTGTTTTCTCCAGGAATTTAGTAAATAATAAAGGCCCATCCTAGTGAAGAGGAAAGCAAGGCAGGGAGAAAAGCAGAGAAGTTTTTCTCAAATTATTCTTAAGAGGTGTTCCCCCTGTTGAAAATTCCCATCTCTCAAATAAAAATCACTAAATGAGAATTTTATTTAACAAGGAATATACTATGGAAAGTCTTTGTGGGGTCATGCCCAAGCTAACAGTAAATAATTATATAAATCATAGGAACAAATGTGTAGTTGCATAATAAAATATCATTTTTGTAATGTTACGAATTAATGAGTTATTGAGTTTAAGAAATTTGGTACTTTAAATTGTAAAGTCCAATATTTTAAGTAACTGAACCTGTACAAGGGCTTGGACAACCAAAGACACATTAAAAGGTGATAAGCCAAGATATCACAAAGGACATAGATAGCTGGTGGCAACCGGGTCAGTTTGGATGATATCAAGATGCTAATTACAAAGACCATTTACCAAAGAATTAGAGGATTCACAAACCCAGAAACTTATAAGAATATAAAGCAATGACCTTGCTTCTAGGAAATGAGTGCTATGTACTGACCGCACATGCGTAGATGTGTGTAAGAGTGTACTCAGGGAGTATAAGATATTTTGCAAGTGGCAGTAGGCATACTGCTTGATGAACAAATTGATTGAAAAATACCAGTGTTGTAGTAGAATACAAGGTCTGACAATATGGCTTGTGAACTCATCCTAGAAAAAGTGCTACATACTTCGTTGCTGAGTATCACCACAGTCACCTTAAAGTACGACATTCTTACAATAACAGCTCTGATAGCCATTCCAGAAAAAGAGTTTCAAAATTGCTTTACCAGGTGGACTAGGTGCTGGCATCAGGGCATAGTTTCCCAAAGGGAGTATTTCAAAGGTGACCAAAGTGATATTCAGCAATGAGGTATGTAGCACCGTGTCTAGGGTGAGTTCATGAACTTAATTGTCTAAACTTGTATAGCCACTAGTTATAGAGAATAAGTTTTTCCTATGTCAACTTGGAGTCAAAATTTCAATAAATATTGTTGTCAATATATAATGATTAGAACAAAACAAAACTCAACTAACACATAACTTGGGTTTCAGTTCTTTAATACTTTCTATAAAATTTTGCAACCAAGCAATCCCAGTAGAGTAGAGAAAGGATTTCTTAACAATATCAAAGCTAAACTATGATGATCTGTCTTTTGTTCTCCTAACCTAAACATTCACCATAAGTCAACTCACTTTTTTCATTCATGACTTCAAGTACCATTGATATCCTGCTGACTAGTTAATCAAAATCAGCAGGTATCTTTTCTTTTCTCAGCTACAGATTCCTCTATCCAACTGCATGACCTATTTCTCCACCTGAATATCCCTCGAGTCATACTTAAAAGTCAATGTGTCTAGAACTGTTACTGTCTCTGACCTAAGTAACCAGTTATTAACTTCTGCAAAAAGTCAAAGAGAAATCTTACGTTCATTACAGTCAATCATTATTTTTTGCCCATAGCCACTAATAACTATTATTTCAACCTAACTAATACTTCCCAAATATAGTCCTTCATCCTACCACACTGCCTCAGTTTAGACCTTCATTATTTTTCATCTAGGATACTTGATTAGCATTTTCCTTTCCTCAAATTCGTCCCACATGCTGTCAGCCCTGGTCATCTTTCTAATTAACAAATAATGTCACCTCCAACTACCTAGAGCGCTTTATTGTACCTAAAAGTTAAAAAGCTTCGCAGAACCCAAACATGAAAGTTCACACTTTAACATGTCATTTAAGGCCTATGATACTCTGTATCCAAACTATCATTCCCTGGTTTAAGAACAAACATGAAAAAACCAGCCATTTCTCAAATATATTTTCTTTTTGCATTTATATCTCTCAGTATTCTTTTATTTCACTGTGGTGTGGCCCCTTTGCTTTTCTACTGAACATTCTTCAAGTTTCAGTTCAAATATTACCTCTTCTGTGATACTTTACCATCACAGAAAGAGAGAATTAGTTTATTTTTCTATTCTCTTTAGTCACTTGGTAAATTGATCATACAACTAGTGTTTCACTAAACACATGATTTAAATTAATTATTTTAAATACCTAACTTAGTCTGGAACACAATATGAGTTTAAAAACTGCTTTTGAATGAAAAAACAACATAAATGACCGCAAGAATGAATGAACAGTGTTTTAGAATCAAAGAGAAAGTCAGAAGACCTGGATTTCACATATATAAAAGCTTAGTACAGTACCTACCACGTTGTAAGTGTTTAAAATTGGTTTTTATAGTTATTTACATTATTGCTATTTGATATTGAATGAATGTAAATCTTAACTCTCTTCAAAGAACAGAAAAATGCAAAAAAATAGAAAAAAATGCATTCTATAAAAGGAGAAAAGACAATAAAAATACCACCATCAGAATACATTTTGAAGAATCCCTGAAATATCAAAATATATAGGATTTTATGACTGAATGATCAAGTTGAACAAAAACATACCAAGGCAGAAAGATAGGGTAATAGAATAAATACAAGTAGACTGTTCTTAGCTGTATGCTTATTTTAGACTCTGGGAATTACTGTTTGTGTACCTGTGATAGCAGACTCTTCAAAAATATCTCCCAGTGATTGCAAGGCTATGTAAGATGTACTGTCTGATGCAGTGTGCTGATATTTTACATAAATAGCATAGTTGACATATACAAAGGAGGTCTTATATGTCTGTAAATTTTATGGACTTAGGTTCTAAAAACCTACTACTATACAGCATCCAGAAATGCTTGATTAAGTACTTAAAACATGTGCATACATACAGAATCCCATTTTTACAACGAGATGAACATTTAAAACCTGTAAATAGAACCACTGTGGTTGATGGACTTCAGAATACACCACCCCAAAATATGACACCTTAGTATTTGTGAAAATCATAGAGGCAAAAAGGTTTCTCTTTTCCTCCACCCCGCCCCAGGACCATCTCCCCTGAAGCAGGGCATAAGGACTTCATGTGAGAGGTGTCCCACCTATGTCCAGAAGAAAGGAATATCCACATCTCTTTAAAGACCCAAGGTCACAGAATATGAACAAATAGTTCTTCCTAAGTTCCCTCAGGTTTTTTTATACATTACTTTATTCTATATATATATATTTAATTTTAAAGATGTGGGGTACAGTTCAGGGTTAGTTCATAAGTGGTGATGGTAAAGGTGAGGTTTGGGTCTCCCACTGGTCCTCAGTTCACCTAGTTAGTTTCCTCAGTTTATTACCATTAATGCCTACCTTTTTGTCCTCCTACTATATTTATTCATGACTATCAACTCTACAAACATAAGCACAAAAATACACAAGTTCTTTTCTTTGAGTCTTCATTTCTGAAGACTCCCGTGTCACATAAAGTAAATATCAAATAAATGTACATGTTTTTCTCTTATTAATCTGTCATTTGTATTAGAGGCCTCAGCCATAATCCAAGCAATGGTTCAGAAAATATACTTTTTCATGGATTACAAAATTAGGGAAGACATAGAGAGAAAATTCAGCAGTGAAGCTGCTAAATAAACTGGGGAAATATCCTTGTAAACAAAAGCAGTTTTTCCAACCTTCTTCATGCTTTATAATACATGTAAAGCATAGGTTATTGGTTTGCTGTGGTAAATAGTTGAGGCTGCTTACTGGCTCTCCCAGTCTAGATCTCTCAGTGCAATAGACTGAATGTTCATATCTTCCCCAAACCAACTTCCTTTATTGAAACCTTAAACACAATTATGATGTTATTCAGAAGGGGAGGACTTTGGGAGGTAATTAGGTCACAAGGATGGAGCCCTCATGAATGGGATTAGTGCCCTTATAAGAAGAGTCCAGAGAGTTAGCTAACTCTCTTTCCACCATGTGAGGAAACAGCAAGAAGATGGTTGTCTATAAAGCAGAAAGAGAGTCTTCACCAAGAACTTAACCCAGCTGGCACCCTGATTTTGACCTTTCAACCTCCAGAACTGTGAGAAATCAATGTTTGTTGTTTAGGACACATAGTTCCTTTTTTGTTGTTGTTGTTACAGCAGCCTTAGCTGACATGGACTCCTAGACTCCTCCTTGCTGGCTTGAGGGGATCAATGGCCCTAGCACACTATAACCCAACCACAGTGCAGTCACATACTCTGGGGGACCAATTGAGAGGCTTCTACCTAGTGCTTGGTTAGTACACTAAGACTTGAGTTAACCTTGGACCTGTAAAGTGTCAGGGAGCTATGAAAGACACAAGTATATAAAGCTAGGGCCAAGAATATCTCTTCTCTGAAAGAATAAAATGCAAATTTAAAAAAATGAAAGTGAATATAGAAAATCAATATGTCTTTTGACCTTTGATCTGGATAGGAATAAAAATAAAATTTGCTGAAAATTGCTTGATATTAGCTATACATTATGGAGGTATTTTTATTTATTTTTATTTATTTATTTAGTTAGTTTTTGAGTTGGAGTCTCAGTCTGTCGCCCAGACTGGAGTGCAATGGCTACTCCCGGCCACTGCAGCCTCGACCTGCTGGGCTCCAGCGATCCTTCTGCCTCAGCCTTCCAAGTAGCCGAAATTACAGGCATGTGCTACCACCCAGCTGATTTTTTGATTTATTGTAGGGATGAGGTCTCGCTGCCCAGGTGGGTCTTGAACCCGTAGGCTCAGGCAATCGCTCACCTCAGCCTCCCAAAGGCGCGGGATTACAGGCTGAGCCACTGAGCTCGGCTTGGAGGTATTTTTAAAAAATACACTCTTTGGCCGGTTCTTCAGAACAAAATCAGAATTATATTTGAAACCATACCTCCTGTAATGACCCTAGATGTATGGAGGGAGCAAAGTTGTATCTGCTTAGAGAAACATACACTTGACCTAAACCTCAAATAATCTGCACAATTAAGTTCTAACAAATATTAGTTCAAAATCAAAATTTACAATATGTTTTTGTGATGTAATGTGGGCAGAAAAAATCTCCAACCATCTGAAACAGTCTCAGAAAGACTTCAAGACAGATATTACTGAAAATAGAATACAAAAGAAATGTATTTAAGATACAACAATAAAGGCAGAAATTAGAAAAATAACACTATCCAAATTGCCCAGAAGAAAAAAATTAAAAATTAAATTTTTAAAAATCTCAGTTGAATACGCAATAGAAAGTATAAGTAGCAGATTAGACACAGATAATATAAAAGTTAAAGGGCAGGAATATGGATATGAATAAATATCTAGAATGAATATAAAACTTAAGAAATAGGGGTGACAGCATCTAATCAAAATTTCAGAAGTAAAAAATTCTAAATAAAAATAAAAAGACATTCAGTGCTAAGTGCATCTTTATAAAACTGCAGAACACCTAAAAAGATCTTACAAAGACTGAAAGTATAGATTAATACTAATGAATTCTTAACAACTGAATCCATAAAGGAATGGAATAACATCATTAAACACTGAGATAAAATAACTGTAAATTTAGACTTCATATTCATGAAGCTGCTCTTCAAAAATGAGGGCTGATTAAAAACATCTCAGATAACCAAAAATAGAGTTTGTCAGCAAAAACCCTACTACGGAATTGCTAAAGGATATTCTTTAGGAAGAAGTCAAATGATCCTAAAACGAAAACCAGATATGATAGAAGAAATTTTCAGTAAATAAATTACTGAAACGTGAAGGTAAATATTAGAAAACAATGACAAAGATATTGTCAAATTTTGATGTAAAATATTAAAATAGACAAAATGCTGGAAACCAATTACATGTATATGAATAGAAGGAAAACCAGTTAAGATATTTTAAGTTTCATATAATATTTAAAAGGATGATAGAGATATTGAGTTACTCTGCACCTTATTACAGTATGTGTACACATTAAAATTCTAGGATAAAGACTAAATAAATGTGTGCATTTTCCAAAAGAAGGAGAGAGAAAATGCACAAAATAAAATTTCAATCATTTTAAAAGACATAAGAAAAGTAAGCAAAAAAACCCAAAACAAAACAAAAAGACTCAAGATAAATAATTCTTGTTGGAATGCCATCTCATTAGAATAGAGAATATAAGTAGAACTCAGGGCAAGAAATATTTCAAAACACAAAGAGGCCCATTTTGCAATGATTAATGATCATTTAATTAAGAAACAAAACACTCCTAAATGTTTATCTGCCTGATTACATAAAACAAAAACTGACAGAAAATAAAGAAGAAACAGACAGAATTACAATTTTAGTTGGCAATATTACCACTCCTCTCTTACTCATGGTAAGGATGTAGAAGACTTGAACATTTCATGAAGGAAACCTGCCTAGCAGATGGTTATAGAAAACTACACCAAACAAGAACAGAATAGACACTGTTTTCAAGGACAGGAGGAACAGTCAACTAGATGGATTATACACAGGGTCATAAAACAAGTCTCAATACATTTAAAATATTTAAAATCACAAGAGTATGCTCTCTAAGCACACCAGAATTAAATTAGAAATCAGTGACAAATAAATATCTGGAAAAATCCTAGGTATTTGAAATCAAACAACACACTTTTAAACAAAGTATGAGTCCATGAAGAAATGGTGGTAATTAGAATATGTATGTGAATAAATCTCAGAATATCAAAATGCATGGGGTGCAGCTAAAGCAGTGCAGGTAAATATATAGCTGTAAGTGCTTACACTAGAAAAAAAAAATCTAAATCAATTATCTAAGTTTCTATCACAAGAAGCTAGAAAAAGAAAAACAAATTAAATACAATATAGGTAGACAGAAGAAAATAATAAAGAGGAGACATCAGTGAAAGAGAAAACAATTATGAAAGACACCAGTAAACCCAATGCTGTTTCTTTGAAAATATAAATAAAATTGATAAAAGTCCATCTATGCTGACAAAAATTAAAATAAGAAAAAGATTACCAATATGAGAAATGAAAGACAAGATATTATTTCATGACATTTAGACTTTAAAATGATAATAAAGGATTTTTATGAATAAGTTTATAACAATAAGCTTGACAACTTTGATGAGTTACACAAATCTATTCAAAATTTAATTACCAAATCTAACTCAAAAAGAAAGAAAAAAGGTGAATAGCCCTAGGGTTATTACACAAATACAAGTAATAATTAACAATCTCCCCACAAAGAAGATTCTAGGAAAAAATTTATTTGGTGAATTCTATCACACATTTAAGGAAGAAAGAATAACAATATGACTGTATGTTCCTCCATAAACTAGAGAAAGAAGAAGTCCTGCCATACACATTTTGTGATGTCAATATTGCTCTAAATATCAAAAGCAGAAAAAGACATGACAGGAAAACTATAGACAAGTATTTCTCATCAATGTAGGCACAATATTCTTACTAAGTTAGCAAATAAAACCCAGTGACAAAAAAAGACTTAATACTCATAACCATGTTCATGTCAGAATGCAAGGAATTTATTTACTTGAATATCAATTAGTATAAATAATCATAAAGTGAAGGAAAAAATGTTCTTTTCAACAGAGAAAGAAAAGAACAGAAACAAAAAATAACATTTGCCATGTCAAATATTTGGCACATAATAGAGGGAGAGCTAG
Source organism: Carlito syrichta (assembly GCF_000164805.1). Taxonomy (NCBI): domain Eukaryota; kingdom Metazoa; phylum Chordata; class Mammalia; order Primates; family Tarsiidae; genus Carlito; species Carlito syrichta. Next base: position 319,196 of record NW_007233073.1, read on the forward strand.
ACTTCATTTCTTCTGACGACAGGCCTGCTCTTTAAGTTACACCAGAATGCCAGGAGCTCTTGTATCTTATGCCTTTTACTGTGCAGGTGTACACCTTTCCATGGCAACCAAAGAAATTATATTTGAATGTAGAAAATACATATTAATAAAATTGTATAGAAGGCAATCAAACAAATCTACTTTTACCAACAGCTTCCATTTCATTAACAAAAATACAAGTGATAAGTTACAGTGGAGAAATCTCTTATCTTCAAGAAGACTTTGAGAAATTTAAAATTAATTCCATTTTTCATTAATTCAATACATTTTATTTAAGCTTTGATATGGTTCTAGTTCAAGGTACAGAGGCAGCTTTCATACAGAATAAAATCTAGTACTTGACCTCTGAGATTTTGAAGTTTGAGAAACCATATACATTAAAAATTTAAATAAATAGTGCTGTCATAAAATATCTAAAAGTAGTAGGGAAATAAAATGTCAATTAATCCTATTATGTTTTAAAATTTGTGTATTAAGTTTACTTTATCATAGAATTCCTGATGATTCTTAGGTTGATAAAAATGGGGAAAATTGTGAATGAAAATGTATAGTTGGCATTTATCAATGGTGTCATAAGCCTGGGCAATCTTTTTGCACAGAGTATTTTAAAATACACTCAAAGGAAATTATATTTCAATGTTTATTAACTTTATGCTCATAATTTATAGAGTCCCAGCAATGCAAACAAAATACTCAGAAATAATAATATAGTATTTCCTGGAATTGCCTCATTTTATACCTGATGTTTTATTTTAATATGTATGCTCATGGTAATAAACTTGTTTGTAATTCACCAATCGTTAAGAGACTTGCACATTAATAATAACAAAACAATAATTATGAATAACCATAAAGAATTTTCAATTGCTAGTCATGTTTATAAAAATTTTATATATTTCATTTTATTTTCAAAGCAATCCTATAAAGTAGTTGTATTTATTAATCCCATTTTACAGGTGAAAACAAAACTGATTAACAAAGAATAAAGCACCTTACTCAATGTTACACAACTGAGTAGAGAGTCGACCTGAGATTTCAATCCAGGTAATTTGGTTCTAAAATCCATATTTTTAATCACTATATAGATTGTCAGTAGCTCAAGAACATGAAATGTATTTTAGTAAGAAAATTTGAGTTCATGAAAATACATATTTGTTAATTTTTACTTAATGTATAAAAAAATCACCAATGTACCCTTTTTAACACAATAGTGAATAATATTTTCATTTTTAAATGATCTTATATTTCTATTCATCTTGTAAAAGTTAATGAACAGGTCATCTAGAAATGGTATTAAAGTGCTTAAACAATAGTTTGGAACGCAACATTATGCAACTTTTTATGCTTCAATACAATGTTTGATAATAATATGTTAACCTCTGCATTGACCATGTTTGAACTAACAGTAATTCTGCTCTAAAAGAGGACTTTCCTGCCAGTATTCTTTAGTTTTACTTTTTTTTGAGTTGGAGTTTCACTCTGTCACCCAGACTGGAATGCAGTGGCTGCTCCTGGCCACCACAGCCTCGACCTGCTGGGCTCTGGCGATCCTTCCGCCTCAGCCTTCCAAGTAGCCGGAATTACAGGAATGTGCTACCACGCCCGGCTGATTTTTTGATTTATTGTAGAGATGAGGTCTCGCTGCCCAGGCGGGTCTCTAACCCGCAGGCTCAGGCAATCCACTCACCTCAGCCTCCCAAAGGTGCGGGATTATAGGCTGAGCCACCAAGCCTGGCAGTTTTGCTTTTTTAAAAAATAAATCAACTTAGAGCAATGTCGGGAGCCAGCCATGGAGGCCTTCCTGCTGACAGAGTCCTGGGGGCTGAAGACCCCAGGTCACAAAGCGAACCGGGGGAGCTGAGACCCTTGCCTCTTCTACTTTTGTTATTAGTTCAGCCAAAAAGTTCTGAACAGTCTGAGAATGGAAAGCAAAATTCCACTTACACCTCCACTACCCCTTGCCTTTACTTCCCTTTGTTAAGGAGGCTTGTAATTCTGGTGACTTGAGCCTGAGAGGCCTTTTATTTTACAAACATTAAAGCTCATTCTTCCTGGCAGGAAATAATTAATGCAGATTGTAAACACCAGGTGTGAAGTTAGGGAAAACTAGTCAGGCCAACTTGCAACTAAGAAACTTTGAAAATGTTGCTTTACCCCAGCTAGTTGCAAATTGCTGTGTAAAGGTCACAGGTGTGACTTGTTAATCTATGTGATAATTATAGTGCTTAGAACTTGGGTAGTGATTTATAATGTAATAATTATAGGAATAAGTAAGCTTTGTATGGACATTAAGAAATGGTAATCATTAAAAAATGTTAGAAGTTTATAGTTAATGTTTAGGATGATAGTGTTTTAAGATCAAAACAGGATGAACAAAGATACATTGCCTGTCCGGTCCATTAAATTGTAACTGATTGCCTTGAAAACAAAAAACATGTAGGGTATAAAAGGAGTTGGAAAAGACAATAAATCAGCATTTGTTCTGCTTGCAGCAGAGTCAGTGTCCAAGTTTTTTCTCCTGTGCCGATGTCATCCCTCTTCCAGGAAACCCTGACCCCTCTTCCAGGAAACCCTGACCCGCTGGAGCTGGACTCTGGCAGAGCAAACAGTCTTTTCACAACAAAAAGAGTTCCTCTTGTTTAAATTAATGTACCTTAGACAGAATAATATATCAACCCCTTGACTTTCAAATGTTTTTATCCTCAATTTTTTGTTTAAATAGTGCCCAATATCAAGGAATATCCACCAAGGTGCTGTAAGGGAAGCAATTTCTGATGCCTGGAGAACCCTCACACACACTTTTAACATTCTTTTGTCCCCCACCCATATAATTGCTTTTTCTTTTCTTTCTTTTTTTTTTTTTTTTTTTGCTTTTTGAGTTAGAGTCTCACTCCATCACCCAGGCTGAAGTGCAGTATATAACTGATTTTAAAGGACTCCTCAGAGAAGCAGAAACTCAGTGCAAAACAACTTGAAAACAATTGTATTCAACTATTGTATTAATCACAGATTCACTAGCCCAGATTAACTTAAGGTAGAAATTTGAAGAAATGAAATACAGAACAGCTATAATTTGAAGAAGCTGAGAACTGAGGAAAGGAAGAGAGATCTTTAAAACCTTGGCAAAATCTTCCAGTGAAACCACCGGGATATGAAGATTTCATTTTGGGGAACTTTATAATGACAAATTCAAGTTCTCTAATGGTTTACAAAGGTAACTATTTTTTAATTTAATTTGGTTGGGGTTTGGTAGTTGATGGCTTTTAAGGAATTGGTTTCTGTTTCTCCTTCTAACAAGACTTATACAAATGGTTTTCAACCAGTTACATATGAAAACAAGCCGAATATCTTTTTAAAAATAGAGATCACTAGGCCATGCCTGAGGTCTTCCAAGTTAGTATGAGGGCAGAACAGGAAGCGGTCTAGGCAGGATATCTGACTTGTTACCAGACTTTGTGGGTAATTTTAGTATATCAACAAGTTTAAGAATCATTATCTTAAAGTCCAATATATTGTTCTGGTAATTAAAGTGTTCTTTCTCCCAACTCTCACCCTCCCTCTCACCACTGCCGAGAAATCCTTTCTCTGTAATAAATACAACACTAGATCAAGTTACACCATCCTTTATCTGTGTCTAATATTTTATTCCTCTAGAATTGCTATTGATGAATTTTATCTGGGCATGCACTGAAAAACATTATTTAAAAATCTGAAACATTAAAGTTATCCATTGTATCTATTATTGGGAATGTTGAAAGAGAATTATCTTCACATATTTTATTTATGAGAACTATAATAATGTTGAAAAATATATGGAAAATCCATTAGATCCTATGGTAAGTTGTTTCTACCAAACTGGCTATTGGTTATGGCCAGGGATCCTCAAACTATGGCCTGCAGGCCACATGAGGCCCGCCGAGGACATTTATCTGGCCCACCGGTGCTTTTGCTGCCGCTGCCTGTCCTGCCTAGCAGCTGACTCGTCCGGCCCGCAGTGCACTTGTCTGGAATGTGCATCGCACTCTCCGACTCCCGTCCTTCTCTTTGTCTCTTGACTCCTCCTCTCAGTCTCGGGTGTGATCGGACAAGTCATGAGCTTGCCTGTGCAGAGCCTGCTGCTGCCTGAGGACCGAGGTAAGAACAAGTTAGGATTTTTTTTTTTTTTAAAGTTAGGAGGTCTATTTTTTTTTTTTAATTTTGCAGTTAGTAGGGCTTTTTTTTTGTGGTTAAGGGGGGCCTTTTTTTCCTGAAGTTAGGAGGTCTATTTTTTTTT
>NW_007233073.1:323576-411394 GCF_000164805.1 Carlito syrichta
GGGGGGTTGCATCACAGTGATAACACAAATAGTCAGTGCTCAGTGCTAATGCAAATGATATTTTAAACTACAGTCCGCCCCTCCAACGGTCTGAGGGACAGTGAACTGGCCCCCTGTTTTAAAAGTTTGAGGACCCCTGGTTATGGCTATGAATGTTGTCCCTCATTGCAATTTTTCCCCTCTAGTCAATACGAAGTTTATAGACAAATTTCTGGTCTACCTATAGAAACTGTACAAGGCCATAGAATAATGCATTTCTCTTTGTGACTATTCTTTCACAATCTGTTATTTTCCTACTATGGTAGGGACTTTTCTTTGTCCCCATATCTGTTCTTTGCTTCTGCTTTACAATTTTTAGCTGGATTCATGACTGCCCAGAATGGCGTCCATTTCCCAGAAACTTTTAGTGTGATCATGCAACTATGTTGTTCTGACTGCTGTTATACAACCTCATGGGTCCTAGGGCAACCTCTAGAAACTTTCCTTTAAAGACACCTAGCACACACATTAGCTATTTTCTGCATCTCTTCATTCACCTTGCTACCTGGAAGGTACATTCTATCTTTTTCTTTTTATTCTATCATCTTGAATCATGAATTGAGAATAAGAAGGTTGCCTAGGACAGTGAGTTAGTGGAATCATAATGCAGAATCCATAAAGCTCCCATTTCAGATCATATATACATGTATTCATGTGTATGTATATATGTGTACATATGTGCTTACTATATACATGTTATCTAAATGCTACCTCAAATCAGTTATGAGATAAGATATGATACTAAATAAAAGCATGTAAGTGCCTCAAAAATTTGCATAGAACTTTCAGGAAACATACTAATGAGGTATGTCATAGCTTACAGAAAGCAGCCTAATTGTGCTATTGGGCTTTGTACCAATCATCAGATCTTTAATATGAACATTTATCATGCATAATACTACACTGAAATTTTTAGTGTATATGAAATAGGTTATAGTATTAATATAAATTGAAATCTGAGCTGCATACTCTGGCAAGATTATACAATATAATTTCTAGAATATTAAAATGTTCTCTGTATTACAAGAAAATGCATTTCTACATCAGTACTTTATTGTACTGTGCATGCAGTCTAAATTACTAAGGCATTTAAAAAATAGTAGTGTGTATTTATATATGCAGTCTGAGTCACTGAAAACATTTTAGAAGTAGCTAGCGCATGCACATATTTTAATGAACTTTCTTTGGAAAGGCAATAAAGATGCCAAAATTAAAGTCCCTTCACAAATAGACCCTTAAACAATTTCCCAGTACAAACAATAATTTATGCTAAGTGAGCAGTAAAGAACTGTATTTCATTTAGTGCAATTGCTTTTGGACTATCTAAGGTGAGGGAGAAAAAGGCCAGTCACAAATTGTTTTGAATTGATAAGTGTGTCTTCTTGTATATCCAACACAAATCTAGCCAAGAGAAAATTTCAGTCCTTCAGTTTCCAAGTCGACCTATATTTTTATTCTGACTTCATACCTATGAAACAATGCAACAATGTGAAAACTGCCAAGGTTTCTGGGTTAATTGACCTTTATAATTTTTAGGCAAACATCACAATGTCTAGCCTATGTACCCAATGATAATTCAAAGTGAGGAATAGCACATATAAAAGTATAAATCTGTAAAAAAAAAAAATACAATGACAAGACATGTCCTTAGAGAGTTATGTAGAAATGTTTTCCCTCATGTTTCATGCTGTCATTTACTCATTGTACTTTTTTACCTGTAGTATTTAAGGTTGCTAAAATGCAAGGAGGAAACCCTCTGGAAAAAAATGAGAAAAAGTTTTATCTTTCTGTTTTGTCTATTGAAATTTCATCAGTGGCTTATCATTTCCCACAAAAAGGTATACATTCATATTTTCTTTTTTTTTTGTAAGATTACAGAGAGGAAGTCTTTTTAATTTCAGCAATCCTATGAACTAACTATCCATTTGGTGAACAATATGGGATAATTAAGTACAAATAAACAGTAAATGAATACATGCTGGAAACTTTTAAAAAATGGTTATTATGAGCCTTAATACCAATTTTATTACATACTGACCATGAATTGTGTCAGTAAATCATCTGATACAAAAGGAAACACAGATTACACTCAATTATTTGCTTTATACACATCTTTAAAATTTCACTTGAAAATAAGCATGGCCAGGAAGCTTGAATTCCCAAGAATAAATTTTTTTTTAATATAATTAATTATCTTCACATAAGACTATTTCTGAGGACTATAATGATAGTGAAAAGTATATGAGCTGATTGGTAATCACAATCATGAAAAACCTGCTGAGTTTTAAAACTATACTCTTATTACATGGAACCACTCTTACCCAGAAATTGGATTTGTATTTTCTATTAAAATAATACATGGATGAAGTTTTAAAAATCGAATTTCACTTAAAGGGGCCCATGTGTCATCCTATACTAACTATATGTGGCATGCTTTGGATACTATCATTTTTATCTCTTTTATCTATTTTGTCTGGCATTTTCTGCATGTGTCTAAATAAGATATTTATATGTTAATTCTTGATTTTTCAATTTTAGGGATCACCTATTACCTTTGTCCTCTGGGAGATAAGGACATAGGTCTTACACTATTTCCTTCCCCGACACATATGCTTTACTCCCCTTAACTATTCAAGAGTGACTAACACTTTTGGTGAAATTCATATTCAGTGTTCATATTGTTATTAGTATGTAAAATACTGCCCTTGACTTAGTCGTATAGTGTGTTATAGTTATATTTCTTACATAATTATTTTCCTATATTTAATTATTCTCTGCTTTTCTTTAATTATATAAATGAGTTACAGAAATTTAAATGTAGTCAAATCTATGATGTAATTGTTCTCTTATATGTGTTCAAGAACAAACTGCTTCGGCAGTTTATGCCTCCTGACCAAACTGGGATGAGCTGCCTTGTAGACTTCCTTCATGCACATATCTGTGGGAAAGAAAGGCAAGGGCCTTTCTCATTAATTTGTTTAAGAAACATTTACTGAGCTACAACTATGAGCCAGACAGTTTTAGCAAAACAATTTTACAAATTCCTAGTACCCTGAAGCTTACACTTTAGTGAGAGGAAACATAAGATAAATATAAAAGTACATGTATTCTATTTATTAATATATGTTATATATATAAATATGTATTGTCATACATATACCATTAAAGACAATTAAAAGACAAATTATTTTAAAAGACATCTATAGTTCAATGCTTTTCATAACTCAATATACAAAAGTTTTCAAAAAAAATTATCAGCTATAATAAAGCAATATATATATAAAGCATTATGTGTGTGTGAGAGAGAGAGAGATTAATTCTAAGACTGCACAGTTGGGTCAAAATTTGAAAATCGGTTAATATAATATCTATAGTCCGATATTAAAGAAGAAAAATCACAGTATTTTCTTAATCGATTAAAAAGAGCATTTGATAAAATTAATATCCGATCAAAGATCTTTTAGAATATTAAGAATAGAATGAAAATTTCTCAAACTGATAGAGGACACTATATAAAAATGTACAGCTCATATACTCAATGGAGAAAGGATGCCTTTCTCTAAAATGAGAAGCAATGCAAATTCTGTCTGCCTGCCACTTCTGTTTGATATGGTTTCAGATATCCTAGACAGCAAAAATAAATAAATAAAGTCCTCAAGTTTGAAAAGGAAGAATAACATTATGCTTTATCACAGCTTCCATGATTTTAAATTCTAATGAATTTATGAAAAGGTGACTATTGGAACCAATACATGAAAGTAGCTAAGCTATAAAATATAAAATCATACAAAAATTAACTCTAGTTTCATACATAACAATGAACATCTAGAAAAGAAAATAAAGCAGTATCACCACCTATGACATTCAAAATAAAATAAGAATTTTTTTAATGAACAAGACACACAATCAAACTAAAAAGTAACACTGAGAGGAATTAAAGAACATTAACTGGAGAGATATGTCATGCCTATGAATAGGAAAAGTCAATATAATTCACATATAAATCCTCCCAAATTAACAGATTTATTGCTATGACAATCAATATCCCAGAAGAGTCTCACATTTATATAAAAGCATATAGGATATAAAACAGGTAGTCTTAGACAAACAGATTGATGAAAGAAAACAAAGTACTGATCACAGACCTACACTAATATGATTAATTAATTTTCAACAAAAGCTTCCAGGCAATCAATGGTAATGAAAGTCATTTCAAGAAATTAGGTTGGAACATAATACATGCTATTAACTCATGATGAATCAGAGACCGGAATATAGAAGCAAAAACTCTAAAATATGTGAGAAAATGCAGCATAATATCTTTGTGACCTTGATAGAGAAAAATTCTTTGGAAAAGTTAGAAAGTAGCAATCATAATAGAAAAAAAAATCTGATAAATTAGACTTCATCAAAATCAAGCATTTGTAATCAGCAGAAGACACCATTAAGAAAATAAATAAGACATCCACTAAAGGAAAAAAATGTGTAGTACATAATTGCTGATGCTTGCACCCAGATTATATAATAAATATCTACGACTCAATATTAAACAGACAAGTAGATTAAAAGATAGGAAAAAAGTACTTAAGCAGACACTTCATAGAGGAATATATATATGGATAGCAAACCAGCACAAGCAAAAAAAAAAAAAAAAAAATCAGGAAAAAACATATTGGGAAAGTACAAAAAATAATTTCATGCTGACTAGATAGCTAAAATTCAAAAGACAAAGACTGACAAAAAAAATATTCATGAAACTGAGAAGCAACCAAAAAGTCCACTTTTTCCAGCAGGATTATAAAATGACACAATCATCTTTGAAAATTATTTGCTTGTTTTTTATGAAGTGAAACAAGCTTCTATTCTGGGATCCAGTAATTGTAGTACCAGGTATTTAAAGGAGAAAATATATTTCTTTTTATTTATTTATTTATTTTGAGTTGGAGTCTCACTCCATCACCCAGACTGGAGTGCAGTGGCCGTTCCCGGTCACCGCAGCCTCAACCTGCTGGGCTCCCGGCGATCCTTCTGCCTCAGCCTTCCGAGTAGCTGGAACTACAGGCCCGCGCTACCACACCCGGCTCATTTTTTAAATTTATTGTAGAGATGAGGTCTCGCCAAGTGGCCCGGGTGGGTCTCGAACCCGCAGGCTCAGGCAATCCACTCACCTCGGTCTCCCAAAGTGCTGGGATTACAGGCTGAGCCACCGAGCCCGATGAGAAAACATATTTCTATAAAGAGATGTTTATACAAATTTCATAGCAGCCTGATTCACAACATCCAACAATTTGAAACAACCCCTATATTCATCAACAGAATGGATAAACACATTGGGATATATTCATACAGTAAAGCACTATTCATCAATAAAAATTGACAAATTAATGATACACACACCAATATGGCTATATTTCAAAACATTATGTTGAGAAAAAAGAGTCAAACAAAATCAAATACACATTATTGACAGGAAGATCATGACAACCAGATCTAGTCTATGATTATACAAATGAGAATATGGGTTACCTCTGAATGCTGGGTTAAAGTTTTATGGGGAAGAAGAATGAGGAAAATTTCTGGGTCGATGGAAATGTTCTATATATTACTGTAGTTTGGAGTTAGATGGTATATGCATTTGTCAGAATTCATTATACTCTAGACTTTAAAGAAAAGATAAGGTGAGAAGATCCAATGTTAAGTCCATCAGAGATCCACAGGGGAGAAATGACCAAATGAGGAAAAGCAATATTCAAAAACATAATAGCTTAAAAATTTTTTTTAATTCAAGAAACATGTCAATTCTCAAGTTTAGAAAGCCCACTGAATCTCAAGCAGGGCACATTTAAGGAAAGGCTGGCCCTAATCTACTCCATAACATTTAATGGAATACTAGAGAAAGAGAAAGTCACAAAAACTTAGAAAGAAAAAAGACTTGGCTTATAAGGTATGATCATTAGATGAGGAGCTGATTTCTTGACTGCAAAATTAGAAACCAAGAGACAGTGCTAAAATATGTCAAAAACATCTGTAAGAAAATAGCTGCCAACCTAACCTACAGTATATCTAGTTCAACTATTTTCAAGCTGAAATAAAAGCATTCAAGTTAATTAGAGTTAACTACCAAAAGATCATCATTAAAAGAATTTCTTAGAGATCTTATCTTTCAGGAACAAAGAAAATAATTTCAGAGGAAAGATCAGAGACATAAAAAGAGACCAATAAGCAAGAAAATGATTTAAAAATTTTGAACCCCCCTCCTTTATTTAAATAATTTTAAGTAAGAAGACTTCAAAGAGAGAACATGTATATGTTTATATTTTTATAGCTTGGCACAAAACTTTATATAAAAATTGGAATTTTAAGTGACATATTTTTAGAAATGTTACTTTGGTTATCTATTCATATGTCTGTTAAAACAGATAAAGTGGTGACAGCTTTGAAAGATCAAATATCAGTTAAAATAATAATACTCAGATATCATCCCAATTCTCAATATTCTGTTCACAAAATGAAAGAAGTGGCTTATGTGGAAAGAATTCTAAATTGAACACAGGACATTTTCTTGGAACAATGGTATAGTTAAAAATTACAGTATTTTAAACTGCGTATCTCACCACTATTACATACATAGGATTCAGCCAATTGGCATTTCAAGTGAAGCTGAAATTTTCCAACAAATTCCATTCATTGGGCTATAAAATACACTTCATTTCATGATTTTCTTCCAAGAGAAATGTAATCTGTGTTGTTTCACTTATACCCAGCCATTCAAAATAGCTTATCACATGACCTTTTTTGGTTTGTTTTTTATTAAGTGTGACATATCTGAGGGTCTCACATTGTAAAAATAACGTTAGCTTGATAACCAAGATAATGCTAATAATGCTGTTATTTCTAACTTTGCTTATAGTATAAATATTTTAGTAAGGATCAAGTTTATCAGGAACACAAACATATCATTTAAAACATTAAAAATGTTGTATTTGGTTTTTTAGAGTTTTTAAGAAAGAATCAAATTGTGAGTGCTAAGTAATATATTTAGGGACACAAAATCATACTTTTGAGAATTATGCAATGATATAATGCTTATTAATTATTTAATAGGAAATAGGGCAGTTGTTTTAATTTAGTATCTTGAATGCCAAAAATTATTATTCAGTCATTACTCAGTCAATAGTCACTGCAAGGTGCCATCTTTGCAAGGTCCACTGAGTATCATCCTCAGTTAATTTCATTCTTGGCTTTGATCATTATGATCCTTACACTTTATCTCAAATCAAGTCATTTCTAGGTTCCAATTCTTTCCTGCTCTCAAATACATAAACTGGTTTTTCCTTCCTTCACCTAAGCTGTTTTTTTCTTTTTTCTTTTTTTACCTCCTTTGCACCCTTTCTATCATGCCCTATGATTCTCTTGTAAACAAACTCTCCCATATTCTCAAGACCCTCAAAGAACACTATTTCTTTTACTCTGATTTGGTTGTTTTCCACCCTGGTTATAGATTAGAATCACCTGATTCTCAGGCCTCAACCTCAGAAATACTGATTTATTGGACATTGGAAGTGGGAGGTCTTGGGAGTTAGAACTTTTTAAAGAATTTCCTGATGATTCTTTGGAAACCAGTACTGAGAACCCCAGCACTATGTCCTGGTCTTCTTGTACAACATCACTTCCTTCTTTAACTTCTAACCTCATCAAGACTCATTGCTTCGTTGAGGTCCATGTCTTCCCCTTGTAGAACGTCCAGTCATTTCCTATTTACTATTTCTTTCAATTTCCTGGGCAACCCCTGACATTCTCTAAAAATTTAGGCTACTGTTCACAGTCTTTCACCTCAAGCCCTGTCATTCTCCGGGGGATTTCAAGGTTGAGGAGGAAGAAGCACATGGTACAAAACTACTCTCATAAAATTCACCAGAGCCCTCCACATCACTAAAATCCAGTGATCAATTTCAGACCTCATTTTATTTAACACAGTAGCAGCATTTGACATGATCTCTCTTTCACAATATTCGTTTTCCTTTGACTTCCAGAACACTGCAGAACACTGATACTCCTGCCTTTCACACTAGTCTTTTCTTGTCTGTTTCCTTTGTTGCTTTTTCCTCTTCCTGTCCTCTTAAAGTTAAATATCCCAGGATATGGTACTTGTTCTTTATTCTTCTCTGAACCTTCTCTGGTCTTTTATTACACATTCTGTAAGAAATGAATGCCTATTTGTTCCTTTGATGATTTTACAGTCATATGACTTTAATTCTGATGACTCCCAAATTAACATCTGCTTCTCAGGCCTCCCTCCAAGCTTTGAAATTGTATCCAAATGCTGACTTGACTTCTGCACCTGCCTGGATGATGGACATATAAACTGAGCATGTTCAAGTTCAATGCCTGAAATTCCCCTGATAAAACATGTTTCTCTCACAGCCTTCCTTATTTCCACTGACAGCAAATTCATCTTTTACGTTCCTCAGACCAAAAATCTTTCTTAAATCCTCTTTTACCTCTCACCTCATATCTAGTTGTTTAAATTCCTTTTGCTATCATCATTGCTAGCACATAGGTTTAGGCCATGATCATTTCTTGCTTGAGCTACTCCAGTATTCCTCTAACTAGGCCTGTTGCCTATACCTGGTTATCCTACAATTTACTGTCTAAACTACAGGCAGAATGATTCTAAATGCTTGCAATTGGCTCCCCATTTCAAGTGGAGTAAGTCTAGATCCTTATAGTAATCTACAACCTGTTTTCCATTTCCTCTCTGATCTCCTATCCCATTACCTTCTTCCAGCTTTAATTTCTCTCCAGCTACACTGTCACAAATGCCCTATATTGGTACCTTCACCTGGGATGCTGCATATACTTGGAGTGCTCTTTTGTTTGATATCTGCTTAGTTAATTTCTACATTTCCTGTAAGTCTTTGTTCAAATAAGCTCTTATTAAATTTCATTTTCATTGTCTGTGTTTATCTGTAACATTTACATAATTTAATTAGATTTGGAGATAGTAAGGGTCTGTTACCATTAGAGGAAACTTACTAGAAACTCATGGCACACAGTAATTAAATATTACCTGTAATTACCTGGAAAGAAGAATCCATGAAAGAAAAAGCCATAGAAGACCAAGTGGTGTTTTTCCTTTACACACAGTGTGAGAGGCATAAGAAATTCACATATTATAGGAATGAATTGGGTACACTGAAGTTGATAACTAGAATGTATAAAAAGAAATAATTGGTTTAAAAATTTAAATTATTGCTTCAAGGCCTGATCAGATATCCAAGGTGTTGCTATGATGGTCCTAAAAGAATCTTTTCTTCATTGTAGGCACAAAGCTGATTTAGGCAAAACTCAGACATGGGCTTTGATTTACCAAATTGCACAATTATAACAGAGATTAAAATGAAGCCTAAGAAGGTCTTTTAAGTGACATTTGGGGCACTTGCTGGGGAAAAAAAATAGGATCTTTAGAATCAGAAAGGCACATTTAGGAAATTCATGTAACTCTAAACTCTTCAAGCAATTAAAACCAAACTTTTGGTTAAAAATGCTAGGATTAGTCAGGGTTTAAACACAGGTAATATAAATCACTCTACATATTCTAAGCAGAATATATTTGATAGAGAGAATTATATATATTTAAAAACATTGAAATGCTTGGAGGAGTGAACTCTAGTGAGATCTTCAAGAAATGACACCCAGAACAGGCTCTTTATGAGACCAACTACCAATGAAGAAATCAAATAATGTTTTCTGGTGACTTCTGGAAAATTAGAGATCTCCTAAAGGTAACTAGGGGCAAACCAATATTCAGCTAAACATCATAATTATGTAGCACATAACAACTCAAAATAATAAGACGTAGACTTGACTGCTGTGCCAGACCACGAGACAGCAGTGGCTTCATGGGAGAGATTTTTTTCCCTTTTGTCTAATATGAGCTAAGCAGTCATGGTCTGATGTAGCAGCTTTTTAGTGTCTGGGGAACCAGACTCCTTCTATCTTGATCCTTGTTGAAGAGGTGATTCTTCAACCTCAAGAACTAAGAGAAAAGCTTGAGTTCCTGCTATCATATCCACATTCAGCCAGTGGGAAGAAGAGAATGGAAATGGAGGGAATATCTCATTCCTTTAATTGTATAACCTATAGGTTTCAAGTAATATCTGTTCATATTCCATTGGCCAAAATTCAGTCATATGTCCTACACTTGCCCCAAAGAAGACTGAGAAATGTAGTTTTTAGTTTGTTTGGCTATGTGTCTATAAAAATATTGAGCACTTTATACTAGAATTAGGAGAGAATGGCTGTCAAGGAACAGATAGCACAGCTCTTGGGTGATTCTATTAAAAAATGATACCTTGTTTAAATAACATTATTTACTTCTATTATAGTCAATACTGTACAGCAGTTCTCATTTCTAGTTAATTTGTGCAATAATCACACCATAGTAAAGCTATATAAAGGATTAAATTTTAAATGAAAACTTCATTTGTTACCTTAACAACTAAAGAGAAATGTTAAAATAAATAATACTATGGCAATATGGACTAGTATTGTAATATGATAATATGCAATATAATCGATAATTTGCCACATTATTATGACTTTCTACTAAAACATTTTATAATTTTAAATAAGATATAATGATGTTACGCATTTTAAAATTGGATAATTTGAAAAAGCTGCTGAATAAATATGTAGAAAACTGTTGACAATGTTATATTAAAAATCTTTTTAAGAAGATATTAAAGTATTAGCAAGCATTTACAACAATGTCCTTTCTATACATCTTATAAAATTGTATATTTCTCTTTTACAATATCTGAAATTAGAAGACGAAATGTCTGTAAAATATAGTCAGCACTAGCAGTAGAAGCATTTGGAAATTACAATGAGGAGGGCTGGGCAGATATCTAGCTGCCATAGTGAAGAAATTTTTGTTCTTGGGGAAAATATACAAATACTATAATACCAGAAAATCTCTAGTATTCAAAGGAGAGGGAAAAGTTTGTGGAGTGAGTTAGGCTATTAATTATTAGAACAGAAGACAGGTATTTTTTTTTTAAATATACCTAGGCAGCACAAAAGAAACAGAGCTTTCAGATTTTAAAATACCCAGTTCAGTCCAAATGCTGACCAAATACATCCACTGCTACATCCATTGAAAAGTTAAGCATAGCCTCCTTCCACATACAGTTAGTAATGTGCTTCTGAAAATCAGACTTTCTGCTTTGAGATGCCATACTCTAGAGGTAGGTTTCTATTCTTTAAATGAGAATAACTATAATGTATTGTACATTTACCCCTCACTCCCATCCAAGCTCTTAAAATGCAAATGAAGCCCAGGGAAACAAAGTTATAATGTTTATTATGGCACTTGCAAGAGCCTTTAACTCTTCTAAACCAGTTATGTCTATCAATTTGATAAACTGGTCTGTTGAGTCTTCACTGCTGTCTCCTTTAGACTAAAATTACATGTATATAGAGTAACTCAGTTAGATAATCCAAGACCTCCTCAACTATCTTTTTATCTACTTCTTCAAAGTCAGTTCTTCTTGGTCAAAATACTTTATTCTTTTATCTTCTCTTACACTGGAATCTCTTTTTTTCTCTTGATTTTCTTTCCTCTGTACAATTTTCTCCAGCACTATCTCAACTGCTAGGGCCATTCATTGTTTAAATTAGACAAAGACATCACTATGTATGAAAGACACTGAAGAGATACATTTAGGAGAAATGCACAATGAAATAATGACCCACAGTGCATTTGATGCTGTCCTGCTTCTCCCAGTCACAACAACACTCATGATAAGCATCCTCTATAATGCCACTCAATGAATTTTCCAAAACATCTTTGTATATCAATGACATTTGGAATGGAACTTAAGATTGTACCTGTATGATATACCGCATAAACTAGTTGAATGAGTTTTGGGTGATATAAATATAGTTTTCCAGTATAAATATTAGCCAAAAAAGAGGGTAAAGTGAGACACAGATATTCTATGAAGTTTGGATATTAAAAGCTAAGAGGTGTTTTATTGGGAAAAGATTAACTTGGAGAATGTTCTGTGGTCTTAGCCTGTATATTAAAGAATAAACTACTTTCCTCATCCCCACCCACATCACACCCAACCAAGTCGTCAACTTTTATGAATCTCCCTATTGTTTTCCAAGGTTTTCCAGCGTCCAATTATTAATCTACTTTAGTCTCTTTTTTGTCTCCTTCATCCGTCAGTGACTGACCTCTCAATACGACTGCTGGTTTTATTGTGAATGTTTATTCCTCTCTATTTCTTATTATGGTTAACACATCGAACCACCACATTTTGCAATTAGATATTTGAGGGATTTTGTGATAGCAATTTCTTTGAAAGGTGTAGGAAGGCAGAGAAGATCTAAATATTTGCTTTGAGTGATGGAGCATAAGGAAGAAAGAACAAGTACCCTTAAGAAATTTCAACTGATGTACAGTTTAATTTCATAATGTCTCTAGCAGGGAAAAGGAAAGGTAGAAAAAAATAAAAGTAACACAGAACACTGACAATATGACAAGCATTGTTGATGACATACTATATATAATATCTCAATTATTTTTCAAATGACTCAGATGCAGATTCCATTTTGTTCCTTTTGTACAGAAAAGAAATATAAGAATTAGATTAGGTGACACTGCACAACTAGGAAGCAGTGCCAAGACCCAAGTTTATGTCATTAAACCTCAGAATACAACACATGCACTTTGCACTAAACGCCACTAAATCACTAAGTCCTGGACAATCAGCCAGATTTCCCAAACTCAGGACTCCAACCGAGTTGTTCTGCCAGTCTTCTCATCAGTATGTAGCAGCCTTTTAAAGTGCTGCCAAGTATTTCAGGGAAATGAGGGACCTGAGAGAGGAGGTAATTCATTCAGCCTCCATTGCTTTACATACATTTTATTTTTAACAAAAGTCGATTACCATGGTATATCCCAAAACAGGTCCATGGAATGACTCCTATTTGGAAGTGGTTGTGGTGACTAAACACACACACACACACACACACACGCACACGCACACGCACACAACACACACACACACACACACAATTTGACCCCTGCCCTCAATACATAGAGTTTATTAAATGTCTGTCAATAAGTAGAGAATATGATAGTGGTTGAATTTGCATATGGACATGTAGAAGAGGAATGTCGGTTGTTTTTTCCTTATTAAAATTCATTAAATAATTATTTTTATCCTTCATCATTTAGCAATTAAGAAAATTGCCATCAAAATGAGCTCTTAAATACGACTTCTAGGGACTCAATAATACTTTAATATTACTTTTGCTAATAAAGCCCTAGGTCTATTTTGATTAATTAGAATCACTGATTCTAGATTCAGCTCAATTGCATCTTCCTAAATATATATGTTTTTCCTCTTCTCTTTTCTATTTTAAGCTATCCTTGATGGAGTTGTTAGCCTATGCACATAAATATAGATGAAAAAAGTATGTATGAACAAGAGTAGTTTTCAAAAGTTTAATGGATGTTGCCACTGTGGAACATAAAGCCATTTACCCTGGTTCACTCTGTGCAAGTTGTAAGTATTTTTGCAGTAATGAGAAATGAAGAATCATTAAACATTTCAAAAATAAATACATACACACACACACACACACACACAAACTCATGAGACATCAAAAATAAATTAGAGTCTTTTTTAACAAGTGATAATATTGAGCAATGATAATATATAATAATTATATGCTGTGATCTCTTCAAGAAAAATAATTTTGCCAAAATAAATGAAAGAAATATTTTCTTAATAAAATATAAAGAATGGAGGGTTACTCTCAAATGTTTACAACACCTAAAGAATACTGGTAAAGATGCCAACAATATAGGACATGGTAAAATTACTTTATTTTTGTTGAATAAATTCCTACCATATATTGAACATTAAAACATGCAAATTATATGGACAATTACCTATTTAAATTAGCAAGTGCCTTAAGAAATAGATAGAAATTCTATTTCAAAGATGAAATTATCTCAGATAAGTCGAGTAAACACAGCTAATAAAAGGAGAATTAGTTATTAATACCTAGTCCACTAGAATATGATACTTGTACCTTCACATTTGACCTTGCGGTTCATTTTTTTGCTTCTATCTGACTAATAATATAACTGCAATTCTTTCAAATTTATAAATTTCACCTCAATTAATAGAACCATATTATTAAGAACAGACTCAAAAGTACCCTTGAATATTCACTTTATCTCCTGTGCTGTCCACTAGGGTAATCAGTAGCCACAAGCGGCAACTGAGCAATTGAGTTGCAATTGAGAAATTCAAATTGAGATGGGCTGTGAGCATGCAATATATGCTTGATTTAAAAGCTTGGTATGAAAATGAGAATGTAAAATACCTCATTAATATTTTATATTTATTTCATGTGAAAATGACAATATTTTGGATAGACTGAGTTTGATAAATATATTATTAAAATCTATTTCACTATTTTGAATGTGACTATTAGAAAATGTATAATTAAATTGTGTTTTATATTTGTGACTTGTGTTAATTTCTATTAGATGCTTGTGGTCATATTATACTTGTACTGGATGTTCATGGTCATATTATACTTGTATTGGATGTTCATGATCATATTATACTATATTGGATGCTCATGGTCATATAATACTTTATTGGATGCTCATGGTCATGTTGTACTTATATGGGAATGTCCATGATATTCCTTATCTCTCTTGTACCAACTTTCATGAAGATCAAAAGAAACCATTTAACTTTTTTTTAAGGATACTGAGATTATCACCTCTACCAGTATCATTCCCCCCAACCACACTCACACACATATACCCATACCTAAAAATATCAGAGACTCCAATAGTTTTCTAAACTCACAATGAAGTCATTGTTTATGAGAATCACTTTACAGTTTGAATCTCTAAGTAAGTTTTAACATTTCACTTTTACCAAGAGATGGGTGAATACTTTTAATTTCTGCAGGCATGAGTGAACTCCATACAAATATATTTTTATCTGTTTCATTTGAATGCAAGAATCACAGCTGGGATCATTATGAAAATATTAAATTATCTCAATTTTTAGAATGCTCTTAATAGAAATAAACACATACAGTTTTTTTCTCTTGAAGTCTTTCTGCCATAGACACTCCTAACAATGATCATACTTTATATAAATGCATACTCTTTATATAATAAATTACATTAATTATATTTATATAGTTAATATTTCTATGATAACTTTTTATATTCTTATATTAATTCTTTCTTATTTTTTATTTGTATGTATGTTTTCTTTCTAAGACCATTCAATACACTTTCAATGTAGGTTCATTTTGAGAAAAAATATTCACTGTGGTCCTTGTTTACCTCCATTTTCTTTGCAATATGGCTGATACTCAGCTACATGAGGTGCCTGCCTCAGATAAAGTGTCACCCACAGTTCACCTTGAAGTCTCCACGACACCGTCTCTGCCCTCTCTCAGGTCTCTTAGCCTGCCTAAAATGCTCTCTACCATGTTCTTTATCAGGCCCTACTCTACTGAGTCCACTCCTGCCCTACAAACCCAAGGGATCTTTTCCTCCTATGAGTTCCAAGTGTGGTTCCAAATTCCCGAACACACCATAAATAAGTCTCAAGTTAGACACTCTCCACTGAATGTTTTACCTTCACTTTAACCTCTAAAGTCTTTATATTTCTCCTGGCACTTAATTATATCCTCCCCAGTATTAAAGTTATTTGGTGTATCTTTCCCATTTCCCCTTGCCATATTGAATTCTTAAGAACAGAATTTTTTTAAATTTTCTATTCATCAAAAAGCTTAATATGTCTCAAATATCGTAATGATATACAAAGAGCTCTAGCATTATTCATAAGTGCCCTTAATTTAATAATTAATATATAAACGGTTCCACTTTGTAGATACTCTTATGTTCATTTCCGAAGTTTTTTTAAAACAGGATTTCATTAAGAATTAACAGTTTTAAGGTCTTAATATTCTCAACAAGATTGACTTATTCCTCTTGTATCAAACTTAGTTGTTGTTCGTTAAATTTTGAAGTGTTCAACATAAAACTTTTGCTCCCTCACTATTTAGATGCTATAAGTTTTTTATTATGATCAAAAAATTACTATTCAAAGGACCAGGCCATTGTAAGACTTAATAGAGCTGTCATTCAACATTCCACACACCATGGAAGGCAAGGCTTTTTTTTTTTTTTTTTTAGGGAAGTGGATTAGTCTGAGGTGTCTGAAACAGTTTTGCATTAAATTCACATAAGTATACTTACATAGATTATATTTACGTGAATTCAAGACATTTCACTAATGTCTTGAAATGTTTATTTAATATCCTCTATACTATTCTAAGTAGCGTTTGAAACATGTCAGACAAACAGCCTGTTTAATTGCCAACTGAGAAACATTCATCTAGAAATTCCTCATAACCAATTTAAAACACCCCCTTTGAAATAAATGTGGAAGTAAAGGCAGAAATGGCAATGTTTCCCATTCTTCTCACCGTGTTAAAAGTCAGAGCAAGCAAATTAGTTTATTCCTAATAAAGCATTCTTATATTCACTAATTATAAGATATATTATTTAGACACCAGTGAAACTGCACTTGGTTTTCCACAATAAACTCATGGTTTAAATATTAATATCTGTCATATTATTAACACAATTTGCTCCTTTTCCATTTTAATAATATATACTGTACTTATTTTCATCTCATACCTTTAATATATCATATGGATTAATGGTGCTTGCTAGTTCTACTTACAGCATTGTCACTGTATGTTATTATATTGAACATCTGCCAACTCAAAATTTGACTACAATTCTTTAGATAAATTACCAAAAGGTATTTTAGGTTAAAAGGACATATGGACATATTCAATCATCTAAACTACTTCAATATATAGACTCAACCATTCAATTTGACATGACTATGGGTCTACAAAGAATATTCTTATCACAATCACATCTACTTAACATTGAATAACTCTGTTTTTTACTTTCTTACATTTTATTAAACATGAATAGATAGTTGCTCAAGATTAATTCTTAATCAGGCTACAAACAAAGGTGTCTTCTCTTATTATTGATCCATGAGGAAGCTAACTAAACAGAGCAGTTAGGAACTGATAAATATGCCAATGCTTAGAAAAAAATTTGAAGACTTTTTATGAGTAAAAGCTTGAAAGAGAATTTTTTACATTCAAAGATAGCTTATTTTTTCCTTTATGAAAGCAATAAATTAACAGGTACTTTTGCCACTCTGTTCCCATTTTCTTTCCTCCATCTACCTTTCACTCTGCAAAACCACCAAATACAATAAAAAAATACCTGTGGGAAGAGGCATGGCCAGTTCTTCTTTTACGGAGTGATGGGATGATAGACAACTCTTTGTAAGCACAATGTCATCAAGTGCAATGTCACCACGGTGGCCTTTCCCAACTCTCCCTTCAAATTTGAGTTGGAAGTCTTCATCACCTGACAATGATAGTTCTTTCCTCTGCCAGAAATTGCCTTGTTCTACTGTGAGATTAAGGAGGATCTTCGTTTGGTTTGTGACTGATACCTGCATCAAAGTGAGTGCCCCGATGCCATTTCCATACATGTGATAATGAAAAATGATCTGGAACCAAGAACAGGAATATTACATGTATGATTAGTATAATTGTTTCTATTTTATTTTCAATTATATCACATTGCCCTCTCCCTTATCAAAAGATTCCTGAAGGAAAATCGGACCTCTATATTCTATTGTTCTATGAACACTTTAACACTGAGTGAAGTTAGGTCAGCCTCAAATCACTTGTTGGATGTGAAGAAAGTACAGTAAGAATTAACTAGAAATTTAGTGGAAAAAAATGAACTGAGTCTACTTTCTGTAACTTCTAAAAGCAGGATTTCTCTATAAACTCATAGAGCCCATTGTCAAAGG
This sequence comes from Carlito syrichta, assembly GCF_000164805.1. Lineage (NCBI taxonomy): Eukaryota > Metazoa > Chordata > Mammalia > Primates > Tarsiidae > Carlito > Carlito syrichta. The sequence goes on from NW_007233073.1 coordinate 341,591, forward strand.
GATAAAATATCATTAAATAGCAATGTATTACATAAAGACTTCTTATGATTAAGAAATAGCTGAAAATATAGAAGATCATTTTCAATCTCACGATAAATCATTTTCTTCAAAACAGTAGAATATTCACTTGCTTATTCTACTATCATTCTTGTACTTGAAACACACTTTCAGTTCTACAAGTTCCTCAGGGCTTCACTTAAGTATAGTAAAACCACCAGAACAGCAATTATCCAAATTTTACTTGAAATGCTAGAAACAGGCCTTATAAGAGAAGCCTGGGGAGCTTTTCTCTAAGTAAAAATTAATAAAGTATTTTCAGGGATTAATATTTCAATGTTGCAAAGACAGGATTTACTAGAGTTTTAGTGATTGTTACATAGTGGAAGAAAAGAACAGTACAGTTTAGGAACAGAGAAAATTCAAAGTCTTTAAAGCTTTTGCCTTGTCATTTATGTGAATGAGAGAAAATAGCTATGAAGGGTCATCCTCACAGAGGAAAAACAAATTTTTGAAATACTAGCAGTGATGTACAGCATAGTTCAGAAAAAGAAAAATGAGTGTTTAAAGGGTAAGAAATCAAATTCAATAATATATGCAGTTCACTATTTCAAAGAGTAGATGAACCATGTAGTGTCTCTACCCAAATTTCCTTGCTGATGGAATCTTCAAGTATTATTCCAAAATCCAGAAACACTTCTTTTATTGACTAACTTTTCAAACATGAGCTCTAAGGTCATTGTTAATTGCCCTAGGACTGGTGAAACCTGAGGGCATGACTCATCTGAGTGAGAAACAAAATGGATCAGTGGCTAGCCTCTTGGTTGGCATCAACAGGCCCCAGAGGATACACGCCAAGCTGCATGGCACACTTCTGCATGGATCCCTTGTAGCTACAGACAGGGTCTGCACAGTGTTCTACTTTTGCATTTGTCTTCTTATTTACACAACAAAATAAGTCATGTGTATTATGTCTCAATAAATACTTTTCTATCTCCTCAAGTTCAGGTTATCCTCAGGTTAACATGCAAACAAATACACCAACACCTCTATTTCCAAGGCAAATAACTGATGACAATATAACCTAATCACTGGATAATGAGAGCAAATAAAAATATGCTAAGTATTAATTCTTCTGAAGAAATATTTTCACTGGAAATTTCAGAGTAACTCAGAGGTCTGACTTCCTCTCTCATCAATCTGTCTGTAATTCTCACATTCATTCATTCACCAAAAGGGAAAGCAAAATGGATTTTCTTTGCTTAAAGGTATTCCACAAGGTGAAGAGGGGCAGAGATGATTCTTATGAAAATCTAGAAGGTCACTCTACTTATCTGATAAAACGTATTTTTAATTTGAGAGACCAAATCATTCCCAGCATAACCTTTCATATTCAATCTATAGCATAAATATTCATAAAACGAACCATTCATCATTAATTTTGATATTAATATTCTCACACAGATGTTTAAAACAGTGGGGACTATAGTTCTGAGACCTGGGGAAGACAGAGGTGAATGAATTCCTTAGTTACTACAGTATAAAAAAAAACTCTTCAACATTTTCAGAGAAAGTGTCTAAATAGAAAAGTTTAGATGCCAAGTTGGGATTTTTATATTTTATGCATAATATTTAATTAGATTTCTAAGACTAAAACTAACTTGTGATTTTTCAGAATATCTGTGGATGTAGAGGTCTAGATTTACAGATATGGAATCAACATATATAAAATCTGGTGTGTTGGATTTTATTCCTGAGAAAGTATCAAGTAATCTGGAAGAAAACGCAAATAGAGAAAAACTATATTTGATTAAAACTCAATTTTTGCTAACCAAATTAAGTAAAGTTTAATATTATTTGACATGATTTGTTACTTCCATTCCAGACTGCTGAGTTATCTCACTAAAACTCTCACCTGTTCATGTCACTTCCCTTGCTGAAAATCCTGTCTGTGTGAGAGATGAGGTTTCTCCATGAAAGTTAAACTATGCTATCAACTCAAGATGAGACAGAGAAACTCTTAAGACAGAGCAAATGTTCACTTGTATTAAGATATGTAGTGGACAGGGATCTTTTTAATAGAGTGATTTGAGTTCTTCTAGGTATATTCCCAGAATTGTACCCCACATCATTAAAATTAAAAAAAAAAATTAAAAAGATATGGCAGTAGTAGGATGTTGAAGGCTATTCAATAAGTCTCCCTCCCATGGTTGGATTTTCTCAATTGTGGACAGAGGCACATCAGAAAAGTACAAGTTGAAGACAATAAAGGCTTAAGTCATGCAATTGTCTCCCAACCATAAGTTATTGATCAGCTAATAACTTATGGATGTAATTCACTTGCCTTTCAGTGTTAAAACATTGAGCAACACCATAGTCAGAATACATGTGTTCAGATCTCATGGTGTTTACATATCTCTTTGTAAATATAAATAAATAACACATTTATGTATATATCAGACTCCTGTAAGTACGGTTCTCATGAAATCATCTCTGAGTGCTTAAATCATACTATATGTAAAGCTATATTTATTTCCTAGCCTAGTTGACTCAAAATTCTTTTATGGAATATAAACAAATAACCAAGCAAACAATAAATAAAGAAAAGTGGAAAATTCTGCAATTGTGTAGTCATTATATGAAGCTATTAATCTCAAGGAGTCATAAAACCCTATTCATACTTTTAATACTCCACAGATATTTACTTCACATTTTCACAGGCTAATTTCCAAGCCATGTTTTCTTGCTGCCTATAGAAATTCTTGTTTTAGGGACAAGTTCAGCCTTTTCATAAAGACTTCAACTATTTTATTGTGGCTCTAACTATCTCTAATATTAACTAATATTAGAGATATTTAATTATATATTAACTAATATTGGAGATATTTAATTATATACTGACAGCTTAATTTTTTTCCATTGGTGGTATTCCCATAGTTTTAATAAGTACTAAACTCCTTGAGGAAACAAATCTGGTATTTTTCTTCTTTTGCATTAGCTATGGTTATGAATAATCACAGAACTTTCCAGCAGTTTCTAACATTTCAATACCCATGAAATTTTTTCTCTAGGAGAAATTTTTCATACAATTCTAACAATCCTTCCCTTTCATTCTTACGTCTTCTTTTCCTTCCCTCACATATTCCAAGTTGAATAAATTCAATCTCATCTTTGCTCTGGGCCCAACCATTCTGTTTTCTATTTTTCACTTTATGGATAGTTGTTCATAATATTTCTAGTTTTTTTTCCTTTCTCTTTTTTTTTTCCCCCTCTTCCATACCTTGCAGTTTTTGCTTCTCTTACTTATAACCGGGCTTGTAATTCTGGCGGCTCTCATGGGCTGCTGAGGGAACAAGCTCTTTATAAAGATATAATGACCAGATGAATTTCCCAAGGTGTGATCTGCAGCGGGCTCTGTGCCCACAGCTGGGATGCTGCTAGCTTTCAGATTCCAGTCAAGGTCTTCATCCTGCTCTTGCTTCCAGGAGCAAAGATCAAATTCAAAATCACAGCCCCAATCAGAGGTACCTGGAAAATATTACCAAATGTGTGTTAGAAGGAAGAAATTTAACTGATTTGAATGCATACAATTCAAAATTACAGTGATCTTGCTATATCATGTAATATTCAAACCTTAAAATATTATCTTGATAGTAACATTTGAATAGAATATTTTAGTTTGTTATATACAGCTATTTCCATGGCTTATGTAAATTCCTCTGTCCACAAATCTGGTCCCATTTCAAAATCAATAAGAAAATATTTTGCATAACATATGTTTCCTCCTCCAAACACCTATTTAGTTAATATAATTAATTTCTTCTGTCTTCTCATTTTTGCTTCTCAGGTCTTGGCACAAAATTTAGGAAGCTTATTATTCTGCAACACAGTTTAGTTTGGGAAATGCTGCCTCAAGTAAAAGTTATCATTAATCATCATAATTATTTTTTAGAACAGTTTTTAAAAAAAAATTTTAGAGTTGAGAAAATGTAAAACAAAAGATAAAATGTGTAATTTGAATTAATTTATTGTAACACGTTGTAGAAGTTAAATATGTTACATTAAATGCCAAGCTATCTCCCAGGTATTCTTTGAAACGTTTTATTACTAACACAGTTTAAGTGGGTTTTTCTCCAATTTCCAGACTAGAGGGAATCACAAAGACATCTTTTTTATAATAATGCAGGTACACTGTAAAGGTAAGAGTGGCAATGAAAATATTACAAAGCTGAACATTGTGGTTTGATGGCATCATAGCTCATAAAATTATATGTTTAGGAGACTTTTGATATGCTTCATTTTTAAGTAAAATATGTACAATCCTGCATAAAAACAATGCATGATTAATTTGGTCATACGTAACAAAATTAATGGTTTAGAATTTTCAATAACAATAATTATTAAGTTTTATTTGAATGCTATAATCGAAATAAAAATATATGAAATAATAATTATATATGAGATAGATAGTATCTGTAAAATCATAATTATATATGAGATAGTGTCCACAACTAAAAATACTTGCAAATAACCTTTGGTAGCATGTTAATGGGTATTCAGATGAAGACTTCTCTCTTAAAGAAACCACATTTGAACAATTGCTCAAATTGTTTAAGGCAGTTTGCCTTTATGAGAGTAAGAATGGTTCTACCATCAAAATACTCATGGACTTGCTCTCTAACACACTGACCAAAAAAAAGGCAGATTACCTCAAGAAGCCTTGGAAATTCCTAGATGACAGTTCTATTTTATTCATAGGACTCTTTAAGAATTTCCAAATTCTATTGTTCTTGGCATGGAAATAGTGTTTCCTTTTTTTATATGCATACATTCTTACAGTAATGATAGTTGAGATAAAATTGTTTAAATTTACAAAGCAAACTCTATGTTCTTTCTGGTTTAGAAGGCGGAGAACAAGAAAAGACATGAGTTTAAACATTGTTTCGATACCATTTTTGGATGTATAAAATGAAAGCTAACTTTCTAACATCTCCTAGCAAGGAACTTGCCCAACAATGAAAAATGGCCTAAAATGATCATTGTTAGCTTTCGAAAGAACTAAAAAATAAAGTAAATTAAAGATAACATCAGGACTAATATGCTTCTTTAAATGGCTTAGTTTAACAGTTAAGATAATACTGATTTCTAATATTTTCAAGGATAAACTTTCTGTCATAATATATGCCCTCAAATCAAGAGAATGGAATATTTATCTGATTGGTATTTCTGCATTCAGATGTCATTTAAAATGTATCTTGCAATGTGTTCTTTCTTAGAACAGACTGTAATATGTATAGCTCCTTTTAGTTCTGAATACTGAAGTTCGAAGTATCGTTTCAGAGGCCTGAGAAGCAGATCTCACTAAAATAATAGTGAACCCCAACTCATCATCTAGTTTAGAATCTGAACTGTTGTCTTGGTTAAGAATTATAAAATGAAGAAACTAATTCAGTTGGCCTGTGCTGGAAAATTTAGCAGCAGCCTGTGAGGACCAGATTACCATATAGATCAGCATCAAGAGAGGCCATTCATACAAGGAAATAATGTCTGCTGCCGAAAAACAAATTTAATTTATTTTTCAAAAAAACCATACAAATGCTGCTACATGAATCTCTACAATGTAAATTATATTTTTCTTTTGTTCTTTACTATAATTTGAAGATGCGTTTTCTTGGAAAGTTTAATTCTACTATATCAGTGGGGAAACTACAACAAGCAAACATAAGTTGTTTGAATTTCACATCACTGTGGTGAGAAGAAACAACTTATAATTTTGTATTCCATTATTTTCCATAGGCACCAGGTGAGGAAAGCAGCAGATAGACCTGTGGGCTGTTGCCAATTTCTGGTATGTCATGATGCAACTGATGCTAATGCCAGACAAGTGTGCCGTCAGGAAGAAGCTGACAGCCTTTGTCTATAGTTGTGTCATGAATCAAAGTAGTTCCACCTTTCTAAATGCTATAATTTGTCCATTGATTAATATCCTTATAAGCATAAAATGTTTCATTTAAAAAGCATAATTTTGAAGGAACATACCGAATTTCCTTTAAGACCCTACTATCAAATTTAGAAAATTAAGTTATCCCTGTTGTATTCACTTATTCAATCAACATAAATTTATTGAGTATATTCTATAAATGAAGCACATTCAGGATGACAGGAAAGGGAGTTACTGTGTATTGAATATAATGCATATCAAGTCCTGAATATTTCCTTTATATGTGTTATTCTATTTCATCCTCACATTACCTCAACATAATAGTTATTATTCTTATTTTGGCTGGTGAGAAAGTTGAAGTTCAGAATTAAACTTGCTTAGTATTCCACTGTTAGTAACAGAGCTATAACTTGAAGATTGATAAGACATAGCCCTGTTAATACCACTTCCCTTTATGTGGATTTCAGCAGTAGGGAGTAAGAGAAGCAATAAAACAAATTTACAAATACCATACTACAGGATAAGAAAGGGCATATGTATATAAGGAAATGCTCTGGGAGACGCCTTCCTCTGTGAGCAGATAGCCCTATGAAGATGGCAATCATCCAGTTAGGCTTGATTATTTTTGAGGTAGGATGCAGTAGTTTAGCATTTCTTTCACTGTTCATCTGAATAAAAATGTCCTAAAGATGTCAACTTGTCATTCAAAGAAAGAATGTTCTGCAGTCAAGTGAATGGAATAAATTTTACAAATTTTATCTGTCTTTGGGAGATTTAAAAACATGCTGGCATATGAATGACTGAGAATTCCCACATTATAGAAACTATTTCTTTATACAACTAAGTATATTTTCAACTTATTTGACTAAGAAATCTTTGGTGTATGCGCGCAGAAGTATAAACATCTTGTAGAGCACAACATTAGTGATGCCTAGGACAACATTTTAAAATCCTGTTGTTAAAACAAACAAAAGCATAATTGGATAAGCTAGTTTCCAGTTTAGAGCAGGACACTGTCATGTTTTAGCTGGATGATTTTGAGAGTTGTATTTGTTTCCAAGGACTGCATAACAAAGCACTACATGCTGGGTTGATTAGATTAACAGAAATTTATTTTTTCTCAGTGTTGCAGCTTTGAAGTCTGAAGTCAAGGTGTTAGCAGCATCATACTCTCTCTACAACCTAGAGGGAAATACTTTTTGTGTCTTATTAGCTTCTGGTGGCCACTGGCCATCTTAGTCTTCCTTGGTTTGTGGACATACCACACCAGTCACATGGCCTCCCCCGTTTGTCTTCACATCATCTTGCCTTTGTTAACGTCTATGTCCAAATTTCCCTCCTCTTATAAGGACATCAGTCTTTAGATTGGGACCCACCTTGATGCAGTATGACTTTTTAACTAGCTTACATCTTCAAAGACCCTGTCTCCAAATAAGGTCACATTCTGAGGTTCCAAATAAACAGGAGTTTAAGAAAACAATATACAACCCAGGTGGACATAAATTATCTGTGGACACTGTACAGCTCAGTGAAATATTCACTTTTTTAAAAGTAAATCTCCAAGACTTTTGAGCAGCTAAAAATAATCATATTAAAGATAATTTTAATTTGACTTTCCTTTATTTCATTTTATGTCTTATACATTGACCAACTACAGAAATAGTATAAAGCACTAATACCAATATGATACGTTTTGGACATGTTTTTCATTTTCACAGAAATATTTCCACCGTTACTAACATTAATTTGATAGATCAGCTTTAACATGGGAAAGTAATATCATTCCATGAATATAAGAAATAGCTGCTTAATTTAAATAAGTATCTTTGGCACCTATCTATCAGTTTGTTATGATTTTCTTCAATGTGATTTGGTTACCTTAACAGATTAGTGTTACATTAGAATGTTCTAAAAATGTTATAAGATCATCATCTCAATGTGCATGGTAGATCACTGAATTTAGTTTGCTAGTATTTTATGTTTTTATAAATATGTATTCATAGGGAGTTTGAATCTTACTTTCCAGTTTTTGGAATCCTCATTATTAGTGATATATTAACTTCATAAAATAAATTCTCTCATTTCATTTGGCTGGCATGGTTTCCTTGGGTATTATTGGTTCATTAGAATTTGATAGAACTGAGTGGTATCTATCCCAGGAGACAAAACTGGATGACATTTGTTGATATCTTAATTTGATAGTTAATTGTCTATCCAGGTTTTCTGCTTTATTAATTTTTTCTTTTCCATTTTTAAAAAATTATTTTGAGTTGAAGTCTCACTCCATTGCCCAGGCTGGAGTGTAGTGGCATACTCATGACCACCCCAGTGTTGACCTGCTGGGCTCAGGCGATCCTTCTGCCTCAGCCTTCCAAGTAGCCAGAAATACAGGTGTGCACTACCACACCTGGCTAATTTTTTGATTTATTGTAGAGATGAGGTCTTGTCAAGTTGCCCAAACTGGTCTCAAATCCATGGGCTCAGGCAATCCCCTGACCTTGGCCTCCCAAAGTGCTGGGATTATAGGCTTGAGTCACTGTGCCTGGCCTATTACTTAATTTTCATCATTTTTCTCCTAGAAAATTAATCATTTCATTGACATTTGCAAACTAGCAGAGAGTTATTGGTCTCCATATCCTTTTTATTTCCCCTTTAGCAAATCTACTTTTATTGTGGTTTTTTTTCCTTTTTTTAAATTAAAAATTGGTAGTTTTGTGTACTTTAAAAAATAACAAACTTGTGTACTTATCATTTGAAGTTTTGTTTTCCAATTTAATATTTCTTCCTCCTGATTTTCTTAACATATTTTGTAATTTTATATTTGGTAATAATCTCTAAATTACAGTAAATCTGTAAGAATAATAAAAAGTGTCAGCCATCTACCCTTTAACCAAATTCAAAAATGTTTATATTTTTCCCATTTTCTCTATTATATGCATGTAGTTATCTCTATATGGGCATATCTTGGAAATACTGCATGTTTGGTTCCAGTCCATTGCAATAAAGCAAATAACACAAAAAGTGAGTCATATGTTTACTCTATGCTATAGTCTATCTAGTGTGCAATAGCATTATGTCTTTAAAAAAGTACTCAAAAATAATTTAGCCGGGCTCGGTGGCTCAGCCTGTAATCCCAGCGCTTTGGGAGGTTGAGGTGAGTGGATTGCCTGAGCCCATGGGTTCGAGACCCGCCTGGAAAACTTGGCGAGACCTCATCTCTACAATAAATCAAAAAATTAGCTGAGCATGGCAGCGCGCACCTGTAGTTCCACCTACTTGGAAGACTGAGGCGGAAGGATCGCCGGAGCCCAGCAGGTCGAGGCTGTGGTGGCCAGGAGCGACCACTACACTCTAGTCTGGGCAACAGAGTGAGACTCCAACTAAAATAATAATAATCATCATCATCATTTATACTACAAAAGACTAACAATTATCTGAGGCTTCATTGAATTATAATCTTTACATTGTTGAACATTTTTGCCTTGTTGTTGATGGCTGCTGAATTATCAGGGTGGTGTTCAGTTAAGGTTGGGGTTGCTGGGGCAATTTCTTAAAATTAGGCAACAGCAAAGTTCACCACATCAATTGATTCTTCCATTTATGAATGATTTCTCTGTAGCATGTGATGCTTTTTGATAGCATTTTACCCACAGTAGAATTGCTTTCAAAATTGGGGTAAATCTTCTCAAACTCTACCACTGTTTTATCAACTAAATTTATATAATATTCTAATTTTTTTTGTCATTTCAATGATGTTTATATCATCTTCATCAGGAGTAGATTCCACTTGAAGAAACTACTTTCTTTGTCCACAAGAAGAAACTTCTCATCCAATCAAGTTTAACCCCAAGATTGCAGCAATTCAGTCATATACTTAGGCTTCTATTCTAATTCCAGCGTTCTTGCTATTTCTACCACATCTGCAGTTACTTCCTTGACTGAAGTCTTGAAGCTCTCAAAGTCATCCATGATGGTTGAAATCAACTTCTTCCAAAATCTTATTAATGTTGGTATTTTTATCTCCTTCCATGAATTATGAATGTTCTTAATAGCATCTAGAATAGTAAATCCTTCCCAGAGGATTTTCGACGTACTTTGCCTAGATCCATCAGAGGACTCACTATCTTCAACAGCCATAGCCTTAATAACTGCATTTCTGAAATAGTAAGATAATAAGATTTAAAAGTCAAAATTACTCCTTTATCCATTGGCTGCTGAATGGATGTTGTGTGAGGCATGACAACAACATTAATCTCTTTATACATCTCCATCAGAGCTCTGGGTGACTAGGTGCATTGTAAACAGGCAGTAATATTTTTGAAGGAATTTTTTTTTAACAGTGGATCTCAACAGTGGGCTTAAAATATTCAGTAAACCATGCTGTAAACAGATGTGCTGTCACTGAGGCTTTGTTGTTCCATTTCTAGAACACAGGCAGAGCAGATTTAGCATAAATTTTTATAGGTTCTTGGACTTTTAGAAAGGTAAATAAGCATTAGCTTCAACTTAAAATCACCATCTTTGCAATAGCCCTTATCAAGAGAGTCAGTCTGTCCTTTGAAGCTTTTAAGCAGGCATTTGTGATATATCTATATATACATACACAAAAGCATATATCATAAATGCCTTTGAGTGTAGGGTGTGGGTTTGTGTGTGTGTGTGTATATATATATATCATACACATATACTCCTCTAAATATATATCTAGGTGTATGATATATAGATAAATATATCATACACATACACTCCTCTGGGTAAAAGTATGCCTGCATCTCATATATTTTAATGTTTAAACTTTTTAGTGTATTTTAAATTATCTGTTAAATATAATTTCGTGTTAAACTGAATGTACTTTTATGTTTCTTTTTTTCAGTAGGCAAAAGAGTATAAAATTACATATCTGACTGCCTCAGTGTTCTAACTTAAGTTTTCTAATTAATACTTAGTTTTACTATACTTTGGTCAAATATTATGGCCCATGCAACTTCTACTATATAAAATTTATTAAATTGTCTCCTAGATTGTGATAAATTTGTCAATGCTCCTAATATGGTTGAAAGAAACACTCTCATTTTTAAGGTTCAAATTCCATATATGTTTAATTTAACTCTATTGACATGTTTTTGAATGCATTTACTCATTCATTTATATTTGCATACCTAAATATCTATTTTGATTCAGAAATTAATATTGAATTGATTGAATGTCTTTCATTGCATCATAACTTTTTCTATCTGCTTAATCTATATTAATGTTACACCATTAGAAACAATATTTCTTTTATGTCATGATTTACTACGTTCTTAGTTTGAATTTAGCTCAATTTTAAGTAGCTTAAGTACATTTAATTTTATGAACTCTGTCTTTATTATATATTGACTTGTTTATATTACATATGTCTTATTGTCTTATTCATCATTAATAATTAACATGGTACTATTGTTCATCTTCTGTCATATCTATTACTTCGGTTCAGTCTTTTCATATCATTAAATTTTTCTTCTTTGTCCTGAGAAAGATTTTCCAATTTTTCTAGGCAATGATTCAATCTTCCATAATGTCATTCTTGCTTAAAATTTTGTTCAGGATTTTAATTGTTTTTCTTATAATTCTTTCTTGTCTTATCCAACTCCATCTTAACATCGTATCTTTTATTCTGTCTTATAACCTTCTTCTGTTTCACACAATTTATTGTTCCTTGTAAAACATTGTTTCTGGATGACATATATATTTGATTTATCTGGGTAACTGTGATAAATAGTTTTCATAAGAGTTAGATCTAATAGCCCCAGTTTTCTTTTTTGACTTTTTTTTTTTTTAACTGGTCTCTATTAGATAATGTTCCAAAACTTTTTTTTTTTTTTACCACTTGATAGAGTATGTGACTTTCCTTTGTCTCATTCAATATTATTTGTTGATTTGTGGAAGCCTTTTCTTAGTGTTCATAGTCCAATTTCCAGTGCATAGGAGATTATAATTGATGTGACCTTTTTTAATGAGTTAAAACTCTTTCTCACTTCACTAGCTGGCCCTATACCTCTTTAATCAATGGGATGCAAAATAACCATAGCAGGAGCAACCCAGCAAACCAAAATATCTACACTTATCAACTTGTACTAACTCCTAAGATCTTGCTGACTGCATCCCTGCCCTACTTCTATGCTTCAACTACCAATGCCAGTTCTCCTAATTCCTGTGTGAACCAGAATACAGCTTCTTGCATATACATCAAACAGGCAAATACTTGGGAGAAAGAGACATATAATTAGGTCTTTTAGTAAAATTATAAGGAGCAAACTGACTCCTAAGAAGTTAGATACTTGTTTATGCTACAAAAAGTTATCTTTATTTTTACCATAAATAAAGTTATCTTTATTTTTACCAATGAGATTCAAAAGCTATGTAAAGACACACAATTTTATTTTTCCTTTTGTATGTGATTAAAAAGTGCCTTTTATTTTTAAACTATTCAATTGAAAGACGATATTTAGAGGGTATTTCAACATAAATAGATCGTCTGTTTACACGGATATCAGGTTCAATGATTGGTAGAAACCATAAAAATTGAATTGCAATATGAATAAATGGCAAATCATGCATTTCAGATTAGAATGGAAACGGTTGGGATAGGTGTGGGCCAAGGTGACTACAGGTGGGGAACAGATTCAACACCATCACATGTAAAAAGCAACTTCAGACATATTTCTATTATTTCCTAAAAATGACAATTAGTAATTGCCAATTACTCTCTTGTTATTAAATCTTACAGAGGTTTCTCAGTACTTGGGCTACTTGATAGCTCAGGTAGCAAAAAAAGACAGACAATTGTGATGGCCTAATCATAATTAGGTATTCATGAATATTTCATTCCCATATTTAAAGGAAAATTTGAAAATGGGAACTATCTAATGAGAGGAATATCACATTAGAGACTGAGGATTGTGCATATAAAATGCTGTTAGAGAATTCAACGATGTTTATTCTGACATGACGACTAAGAATGTAACAAAGAAAGACATCAAGAGCTGTGCCGTATCAATGGTTCTTATACTGAAATAAATTTCATTATCACAGATAAGTGAAGTAGTAAGAAATATTATGATTAAAAACCCATACTGGGAATATAAGGAAACATTTATTCTTTATTAGGAAAAATATTATTACAATACGGGTGCCTGACAGTTGAAAAGGCTTTTTACATAAGTCAGTGTATTTTCACTTATGAAAGTGTTTAAGCAGGGATTAGGTGATTCTTTCTTCCACCTTCACTGTCTGCCAGGTCAAAGAAGCATTATAAATCCTTTATTCATTGTGTCTCATTTTATAAATGTATTTAATTCTCTCTCTCTTTTTTTTTTTTTTTGAGTTGGAGTCTCACTCTGTCGCCCAGACTGGAGTGTAGTGGCACGCTCCTGGCCACTGCAACCTCGCCCTGCTGGGCTCAGGTGATCCTCCAGCTTCAACCTTCCAAGTAGCCAGAACTACAGGTGTGCGCTACTGTGCCCGGCTAATTTTTTTTTTTTTTTTGTAGAGACAAGGTCTCACCAAGTTGCCTGGGTGGGTCTCGAACCCGCGGACTCAGGCAATCCACTCTCCTCGTCCTCCCAAAGTGCTGGGATTACAGGCTGAGCCACCAAGCCCGGCCAAATTCTCTCATATTTTAAGAGTAGGGTAAGTGCTAGAATGGAAATGAAAAATTTTGGATTAGTTATAATTAAATTCAATGAATCATTCCCAGAATTCTTAGTGTTAAGTCCTAGTTTCAAAGTGCCTAAACTCACTCCGATGATCCTCTCCAACTCCATAATACTTTGATTTTGTAATTGTTTTCTAAACTTTGCATCATATTTTGACAATTTACTTATATTGTATTTATACAAAATAGCAGTTGTATCTATTACTTGTCAATTTTTAATTTAATTAATTGATACTTTAAATTAAAAAGGAATTCAAAGAAAGAAGAGAGAAGATACAATTTACCTATAGCAGTAATGGCAGTAACGAAACAGAGAATATTGTAGACTCTGGGGATATTAAAAGTATGTTACAGGAATACTGTGAACAATTCTACATGCATAACATTGACAATTTAGATAAAATGGATGAAGTCTTTGCAAAGCGCAAACTTACCCAATGAAAAGTAGATCATTTGAATAGCTTCAAAACTATTAAGAAGGTTGAATCTATAATTTTAAAATTTTTGAAAAAAAATCCAGACTCAGAGGGTCTCACTGGAGATATCCACCAAATGTTTAAGGAACACAACTCAGAAAGGAAGACTAAAAACTGTCTCTATTTTCAGGTGACCTGATTATCTACAAAAAAAATCTAAGAATATATTACTCTGCAAACTGAGAATTAACAAGTCAGCAAGGTCACAGGACACAAGGATGACATATAAAATTAATCAATAATTAAAATTTATTTCTATATACTATGTCAAATAAACACATGGTAATTAAATGTAAACATAATATCATCTCTAATACTTCAAAAAATAAAATACTCAGGTGTAAATATCATAAAACATGCGCAGGTTTTGTATAACTGACTGGGCTCGGTGGTTCAGCCTGTAATCATAGCACTTTGAGAGGCTGAGGTAAGTGGATTGCCTGAGCCCACAGGTTTGACACCAGCGTAGTAAACTTGGCAAGACTTTGTCTCTACAATAAGTCAAAAATTAACCAGGTATGGTAGCATGCACCTGTAGTTCCGATTTCTTGGAAGGCTGAGGCAAAAGGATCACCAGAGCCAGCAGGTCAATGCTGGGGTGGCCGTGAGTGTGCCACTGCACTCCAGTCTTGGTGATGGAGTGAGAATCCAACTCAAAAAAAAAAAAAAAAAGAAAACTTTAAATCACTGATAAAAGATATCAAAGGTGTAAATAATGGAGAAACATACTGTGTTCATGGACTGAAAAACTTCATATATTAAAAATAAAATTTTTCTGGAAATTGATAGATGTGTTTAATGTAATTTTTATCAGTTACATTAAAATTTTTATAGCTATATACTTTAATAACATTTTTATAGAAAGTTAAAGGAACTAGGATAACTGTAACAATTTTGAAAAAGAAGGATTAGTTAGGAGAAATCACTCTAGCAAATTCAAAATTCATTATATAGTTTTAGCTTCCAGACTGTTGTGTTGGTTAAGGAATAGGTACTTGGATCAATAGAACAGAATAATGAAATAGCTTCAGACAAGTACAACCAGAAATAGCTTTACACAAGTACAACCAACTAATTTTTGACAAAGAGTCAAAAGCAATTATGTGAAGGGAAGACAGACTTGTTATTGATGCCGGAGGAGTTGGATAACTACAGGCAAAAAAAAAAAAAAAAAAGGGAATTGTGACCTTATATAAAAATTAACAATAGATTATAGATTTAAATGTTATATGTAATACTATAAACATTAAAGAAACATAGGAGAAAATCTGGGACCTAGAACGTGGTGAAGTGTTTTCATGTTTTTAGACATCATATTAAAAGCATAATCTCTAAAAGGAAAGATCGATAAGCTGAACTTCATCAAAATTAAAAATGTTTGCTCTGCAAATGATCCTGTTAAGAAAATGAAAAGACAATCTAAAACCTGGAAGAAAATATTTGCCATTCACATATTTATCCAAAGACATATGTATAATTATAAAGAACTCTCAAGATTCAACAGTTTTTTAAAAAAGTTAGATAGTGAACCTGCAAAAGACATGATGAGATATTTCACCACAGAGGATATACAGATGGCAAACTAACATATGAAAAAATATTCAACACCGTTAGCTATTAGGTAAGTGTAATTTAAGACCACAAAGATATATTACTCCACACTCATAAGAACAGTAAAAAAATAAAATAATTACAATACCAAATGATCACAAGGTCATGGAGAAATGTGTCTTCTCATACATGATTGGTGCTATGACACAGTCACTTTGGAAAATAGTACCACAGCGTGTTACATCCATATTACGGAATGAGACTCAGCGTTAAAAAAATAACTTATACACACACCAACTTGAGACAACAGACATTCTCAAAGTCATGTACTGTACAGTTCCTGTATATAACTTTCCCCCAAATGACAAAATATAGAGCTGAAAAACAAAGTCATGGTTGCCCAAGGTCAGGGACGATGGGAGTAAGTTTGATTATAACAAGGTAACTCTCGAGGGAAATTCTTGTGGAGATGGAATATCTTGATTGTGGTGATAATTTTTACATAAATGTATATGTAATAAGGTGTTACAAACTAAACACACATATTGAGCTAAAGTCAGTTTCCCAGTTCTGATATTGTACTATAGTTATATAACCACTGAAGGAAAACTCATGAAGGGCTGGTAGGATTTCTCTCTATTATCTCTGTAACTGCCTAACAATTTCAAAATTATAAAAATTGGTCATTCTGGCTGAGGTCCACCAATCCTGTTAATTCTTTCAAAGAACCAGCTTTTTGTTTTGTTGATGTTTTCTATGATATTTTTGTCTTCTAAGTCCCATATTTGGGCTCTTATTTTGGTGATTTGGATTCTTCTGCTAAAGTTAGGGTTTTGGCAGTCTTCTCTTTCTAGCTCCCTTAGGTGATTTTTTAGGCTCTCACTTGTGACCTTTTCATTTTCTTGATGTGTGCTCCTAGAGATATAATCTCCCCTCTTAAAACTGTTTTCATGGCATCCCACAGCTTTTGGTAAAATGTTTCTTTATTTACATTTGCTTCCAGGAATCTTTTGATTTCTGCTTCAATTTCAGCACTGACCCAGTAGTTGTTCAGCATCATGCTGTTTAGTGTCTATGTCTTTATAGGTTTGGGGGAATTTTGTTGGTATTGATATTTATTTTTATTCCAATGTGATCTGAGAAGGTTCCTGGCAATATTTAAACCTTATGGAATTTGTTTATCCAACAAAAAAAAGAGAACTGCAGGCCAATATACCTTATGAATATAGATGCAAAAATCCTCAACAAGATTCTAGCAAACCAGATCCAAAAGCACATCTCAAAAATCATCCCCCATGACCAAATAGATTTCATCCCCAGGATGCAGGGCTTGCTCAACATTTGCAAGACCATAAATATAATTAAATACATCAGCATATGTAAAATCAAGAACCACATGATTATATTATTAGATGCAGAAAAAGTTTTTGATAAAATCCAGCATTCCTTCTTGATAAAATCACTCAAACAACAAGGCATAGAGGGAACATACCTTAAAATAGTAAGAGCCATCTAAGATAAACCCACAGCTAACATATTGCTAAATGGACAGAAACTGGAAACATTTCCCCTGAAAACTGGAACATGACAAGGTTGCCCGCTACTCATCCCTCTTGTTCAATATTGTGTTGGAAGTCCTAGCTAGGGCAATTAGACAAGAAAAGAAAATCAAATAGGAAAAAAGGAAGTCAAGTTATCCAAAATAAATGTGAAAAAGACAGTTTCATTCTTATACACCAACAACAAACTGGCACAGAACTAAATAAAAAGCACAATCCCATTCACAATAGCCACCAAAAAAAAAAAAAAAAAGAAATACCTCTGCATCTTCCTAACCAGAGAAGTGAAAGATTAGTGAACACTACAAAACACTCCTCAAAGAAATCCAAGAAGATACAAACAAATGGAAAAATAATCCATGCTCTTAGGTAGGAAGAATCAACATTGTTAAGATGGCCATCCTACCAAAGGCAATCTACAGATTTAATGCAATATCCATTAAATGACCAACATCATTCTTCTCAGACCTGGAAATGACAATACGGAAATTCATATGGAATCATAAACGACCACGAGTAGCCAAAACAATCCTTAGCAAAAGAAACCAAGCAGGAGATATTGCAATTTCAGAATTCAAACTTTCCTATAAGTCTATTGTAATCAAAACAGCCTGGTATTGGTACAAGAATAGGCATATAGACCAATGGAGCAAGATAGAGATTCTGGAAGCAAAGTCTCAATTTCTCAACCAACTCATCTTTGACAAGGCCTCCAACAACAACCACTGGAGACAGGAGAACCTATTCAATAAATGGTGCTGGGAAAATTGGCTGATCACATGCAGAAGATTGAAATAGGACCCCTATCTATCAAAATACACAAAAATTAACTCTAAATGGATCAAAGACCTAAACGTAAAATCTCAAACTGTAAGAATCTTAGAAAATGCAGGAGACACTCTTATGGAAATTGGAACTGGCAACCTGATCAAAACTCTAAGTGCCCATACCGTGAAAGATAAGATAGACAAGTGGGACCTCATCAAACTGACGAGCTTCTGCAAAAGAAACCATCAAGAGAGCAGAGAGACAGCCCATAGAATGGGAAAAAATATTTGCCAATTGTATATCTGACAAAGGCCTAACATCTAGGATCTACAAGGGACTCAAATGCACTGAAAAGAAAAGAAACAAATAGCCCCACTAAAAAGTGGGCAAAAGACATGAATAGACACTTCTCAAAAGAAAATATATGAGCAGACAACAGACACACGGAAAAGTGCTCAGCCTCACTCGTCATCAGAGAAATGCAAACCAAAACCACACTGAGATACCACCTAACCCCAGTAATAATGACCATCATTAATAAAGCAAACAACAACAGATGCTGGCGAGGATGTGAAGAAAAAGTAACGCTTCTACACTGCTGGTGGGAATGTAAAGTAATGCAACCTCTTTGGAAGACAGTGTGGTGACGATTCCTGAAAGAATTAGAAATTGACCTTCCATCTGACCCAGCAATCCCCCTATTGGGAATATAACCAGAGGAACTCAAATCATTCTACAAAAAAGATACCTGCACATACATGTTTGTTGCAGCTCTATTCACAATAGCAAATATATGGAACCATCCATGCTGCCCATTGAAGCTGAACTGGATTAAAAAAAAAATACATATACACAATGGAATATTATGTAGCCATAAAGAAGGACAAACATATGGACTTTGCAGCAACTTGGATAGATTTAGAGTCTATCATACCCAGCGATCTATCACAAAAAAAGAACAGGGTACCATATGTTCTCACTTAAAAGTGAACCTTGAACAATTATCATAATACTATATGAAAGGGATTGGCAGTAGAGGGAAACTGCCAGGGGAGGGAGGGGCATACCCCATTAACAAGGGTACCTGTACAATGAACATTTGTATACGTAACCCTGAGTTGTACCCCACATCTTTAAAATAAAAGTTATAAAAATTAATATCATTTGTTATTTATTTATTTATTTTGAGGTGAGGTTTCATCAGTTTGTTACCCAGGCTAGCAAGCAGTGTCATGCAGTCCTCTTTTGATGGGCAGTATAGTTGACTGGATAAAAAAAATACGTGGTACATAAACATGATGGAATATTACGCAGTCATAAAAGAAGGATAAACTTATGAACTTCGTGGCAACTTTGATGGACTTAGAGCTATAATACTGAGTGATCTATCACAGAAACAAAGAACCGGGTATCACATGTTCTCATTCATAAGTAGAACTTGAACAATTATCATAATACTATAAGAAAAGGATTGGTAGTAGTAAGAAATTGCCGGGGGGGGGGGGGACGGGGTGAGGGCAGAGGCGGGACTGGCAGTAGTGGGAAACTGCCAGGGGAGGGGGGTGCACCTCATTAACAAGAATACCTGTAAAATGAACATTTATACCTAATATGAATTGTACCTCGCATATTTAAAATAAAACACAATACAAAAAGAAAGAAAAGAAAGCAGTGGCATGATCATGGCTCATCACATCCTCAAACTCCTGGGCTCAAGGGTTACCTCTTGCCTGCTGAACTACAGGCACACACACTATGCCCAGCTAATTTGGCTATTTTTTTTTTTGTAGAGACAGGGTCTTTCTTTGTTCCCCATGCTGGGCTGGCTTAAGTGATCTTCCTGCCTTGGCCTCCCAAAGTGCCAGGATTAAAGGCATGAGTCACTGCACCCAGTCCATTTGCTATTTATTATTAGGAGTGTAGAATATTTTTCATGTATCTGTAGACTGCTCATATGTCTTCTTTGGGTACCTGATCCCAAACCAGGACAAGTGAGGACCAATGGGAGACCCAAGCCTCACCTGTACGATGAGCACTTATGTTCCTAATTCTGCATTGTAACCCACATCTTTAAATTTTTTTTAAAGGACTGCGTAATATAGTGATTTTCTTTGTATGTTCTTATTCTATGAAGTAACAATGACAAATACTTTAAACAAAACTTTTCAACTGTGTTTCACAACGTAATGGTTCCATAAGGAATACATTTGTGCTAATACAAAATAGAGTTTGGGGAGTAATTTGGAAAAACTCTATTTGTATTAACCTTTTGAAAACTCACAAAGCACGTTACACATAAAACGTGGAAAATATGGCGTAGCCTATAAATGATTCAGAGAAGCCCCTCATGCATAATTTTTTATTCCCTGTTGACTACCAGATTTTATAATTTGGAAAATATTACTCTAACACAAATCACTTAAAACACTGCATTGGTGAGAACAGGGACCACTGGTAACAATTTTGAAGAGACAATGAAAGCCATCCTAGCCCCAGTGGCTCAGCTCCAGCCTGCAGTAATGAATTCCTGAAGCTCAGGACAGCTGATCCTTCACAGGAAGTCTGCCTTATTAACATGATGGTACCTGACCTATTTTCTAGCATAATTTCTTAAAGAAAACAAAAGCTATTCACAGCCCATGGTTAATAAAGTCTCTGAAAACACACTGGTTATTTTGCAAGTGGTGTATTGCATTTATGAAAGTCCATGTTGGGATTAATATTTATATATAACTAAATGATATTCCCTTCTCCCTTCCAAAAGTATTTTGCACTTATTCTAACTCTCATGGACTGTGAAATTTTATTCACCTGTCTCTTTTACTAGACAAGGAGCTCTACAATTTTCAGGTTATACCTTGTTTTTCTTTGTTTTTGCTCCCGGACCAAATCTATTGGCAGTGTCTAATGTTTACCAAATAAATAAATGAAAAGGAAATCCGGTACTAATATGCCAAGTAATGTGAGTGTTAATTAAAAAATGCTCACTTAGATTTTAAATGATCATGACTAAGAACAAGGTAATTATTAGGTCAGTGGTTTTCTACCCAGGAGAGTACATACTGGTGTACTTCCTCCTCGTGGGGTACTCTACCCTGTCAAATTCATTTTTGCCACAACTGAGCACAACTTTTCAAATGATAAAAAGTGTCAGATGGAACACTGAACTGTATATAATAGAGAAATAATATATAATATAATCTTACTATAAAAAATAACAGGTATGGCATCAAACCATAGATCCATCTATTTACTTCAAAATTAGAATACCGTGCTACAGCAAATGAGAAAGGGCAGTCAAGTCAGGATGTAAACATTGGAAAAAAAAAAAGAAACTCAAATGTCTTGAAGGATAACTAAGTGGGTCATGAAATTATATGTATGCACTTACAGAAACCGAAGGACATGGTTATTGACATGGTAATAACTTGAAAAGGAATGTGTTTTAATTACCTCTGACTTTAAAAATATTTCTTTGATTTTTTTTTTAAAGTCTGACTATATTATGTATTACTTGGCTTGATCCATCTTTTTTTCATTCTTTCTTAAAATAAGAAAGAATATTAATTTCTCTATGAGAATTTATACAACTGTCCTATTTAAAATGAGAACCCACAACTCTCAGAATTGTCTTTCTCTTTTTCCCTTATTTTAATTCTTTCCAGATCATTTATCATCATAATAATATATAACTACTGTTATTTTATTTATTTGGTTTTATGTTTATACCTCACCCAAAATGGAAGCCTCATGAGAGCAGGACATTTATCTAAATTGTTCACCGCATTATCCCAAGTAACTAGAACAAAGTCTTACACATAATACTCAATAAATATTCGCTAAATTCATGAATAAATGTTCATTTTTTACAAAATTCTTAAAATCTCCAATAAATTATCTCAAATATACATACCCATTACAATTTGACTTGAATATATTTGAATCAATTAAATTCATCACAAAAATGTAGAAAGAGATTTTTAAATTGAAACACTAAATATTGCCAATGTTCAAAATACTAATATCAAATATTTAAAACAATAAATATTTGTTTATGTTGACAAGGAAATAAAGAATACAATAATAGCTCTACCTAATCACCAGGAAACTTCTTTCAGAATTTTATATTGTTGAGATCAGTGCTTCCCACACTTTAATGCATGGATGAATCACTTGAGGATCCTGTTAAAAATGAAAATGAAGTTTATGGTTCAGTGAATCTTAGGTGGGGTTTGAATGCTGACAAAAATGCTATTTCTCTGTGAACCAAAATTTGACTGAGTTTAAATTTTTAGCAATGTTAAATTTTGCACCAATACTACATAAAAAGTAATGATATTCTGCAGAACAACATTTCATTCAGCCAGAAAAAATGTATTCAAAAATACTTGTAACAACTTCAGTAAGTTTACTATTAATTAAATGACCATATGAATCTGATTTATTCTTTATCAAGCGTTCTTTCCCCTCCTTCTCCAGTGTCCAGAATCAGGCAGAGATTAGGCATATGTTTCTGTTTGTGCTTAAAGAAGAACATGTCTTAGGAAGCTGCTGGTCCAAGGAGGATCAAAAACATTTAAATCAGGCCTGGGCTCTACCCACACTTGAAACTAAGCCCTGCTAAGCTCAACACAAATCACAAAATCTCATCAATAATAAGGTGACAAAAAAGAAATGATTTTAAAATTGATATTGAATTTTTCTGTGGTTTGTTACACAGCATCATCATGGTATTGAGGGCATATAGAAAAATTAGTACCTATAATAGTGGGGTACTGACGTAAAAGCTACCTAATATATGTGGCAATGACCAGAATGATAGACAATAAAGGAATTTCTACAGAAGACCAAAAAATTGGAGATCTATGTTTTATAACATCAAAACATTTGATAAACCTGTTGCCAAAAATATTGTGGACAGTAGAAAATGTGTTTAATTAGATTACAAATTTGATTGAAGAAATTTCACAGCCAAATCTTGAAGCATGAATTCACTATTACTTATGTATTTGACAAAATGTCACAAGAAAATGTAAGATCACAAAAGAACTGATCAGTTAGCGAACACATTTAAGAAGGTGAAGAGGGAGGTCAGAAATTCTGAAATTTTAAAATCTGGAAAAGTCAGTTTTATTATCTTAAAGGTGTGACTATTAAAACATATCCTCAAGAAAAGATCAAACCCGTGGCCTCAGAGTGAAGGCCAAACCAATTGTGGAACTGTCCACCCTTTTTCAGGCTCCTCACAAGAAAAAGATTGTCCTAGAAAGACTAAATTTATGGTTTCACAAAAGGCTGATGCACCCGAAAAACCTGTAATTTACAGGAAAAAAAAAAAAAATCTCAGAAAGAATTTTAGAGTGGGTGAGGGGCACTGTGCACTGCAGATCTTGTAGGTGAAGAGTTCTCTGAAAAATCAGAAGTGGCATCAGCAAACCGGGATAGCAGGCATTTCCAAGCCTCAGTCAGTCCCAGAAATGTCAAAATCCAAGCAGAAAACATGGAATCAGTTTTGTAAGAGTCCCGGAAAGTAGTTAAAAGTTTACAACAAGAAAGCAAATACTAAATCAAGCAAACAGTAAGCTGAATATGGCAGAAAGATTCACCACAATTTCTTATAAAAGATAGGGGCAGAGGGAATACTTCCTCACTTGTATGAGGCCAGCATTACCTTAATGCCAAAACCAGGCAAAGACTTTATAAGAAAAGAAAACAAAAGAGAAACATCTCTCATGAACATAAATACAAAACTTCCCAACAAAATCTTAGCAGATCAAATCCAACAGTGCGTACAAATGATTATATGCCATGACCAAATAGATTGGCAAGGCTGGTACAACATTCAAAATCAAATAATGTAATTTATCACATTCACAAGCTAGAGAAGAAAAATTATATAATCACATCAATACATGGAGAACAAGCATTTGACAAAATCCAACAGCCATTCATAATAAAAATTCTCAGCAAACCAGAAATAGAAGGAAATTTCCTCAACTTTATAAAGATCAACTACAAAAAAACCTACAGCTAATATTATACTTGTCAAAAGCTAGATGCTTTCTCACTAGGATCAGGAACAAGGCAAAGATATCTTCTCTCACAACTTCTTTTCAACATCACACTGAAAGTCCCCACTTGTTCAATAAAACAAGAAAAAGATGCAAAATTATTCAAATTGTGACACAAAAAATAAAACTATCTTTGGTCACATATATGATAGTTGCCTATATAGAAAATATAAAAGAATCAACAAAAAAGCTATATCCTGGAACTAATAAGCAATTATAGTGAATTGCAAGATAAAATATTAAGTATAAAATTCAATTGCCTTTCTGTATACCAGAAGTGAGCAAGTAGAATCTGAAATAAAAAATACAATAACATTTATGTTGGCACTTTCTTCTTACCCCAAATGAAGTACTTATACGAACATGTCTAATAAAATATGCATAAGACATACATTTTAAAAAACTACAAAACCATGATAAAAGCAATCAAACAATACATAAATGGAGAGATAGTCCATGTTCATAGACAGAAACATTCAAGGTTGTCAATATATCAGTTCTTTGAAATTTGATTTTTAGATCCAGTGCAATCCCAATAAAATCCCAATAAGTTATTTTGTGGATATTGACAAACTGAATCTAGAGTTTATATGATGACACAAAGTAGACTAGCCAACACAAAATTTAAAAAATGAACAAAGGCAGAGGACTGACACTACCTGATGCTAAGTCTTACAATAAAGTTACAGTAATCAAGACAGTGTGGTATTGGTAAAAGAATAGACAGATATAGCAATCAAATAGAATACAGAGCCCAGAAAGAGATGCATAAAAAATAATAAACTGATCATTGAAAAAAGAATAAAAGAAAATAAATGGAGAAATGATAGTCTTTTCAATAAATGGTCCAGGAAAGATTGAACTTCAGTATGCAAGAAACAATGAATTTAGATACAGAATTTGCACCATTCACAAGGGTTAACTCAAAATGAATTACAGACCTAAATATAAAACACTAAACTACAAAAATTCTAGAAAATAACAAATGAGAAAATCTGGATGATTCCATCATTGTGATATCTTTCTAAATACATCAAAGGGATAATCCCTAAAAGATATGAATCATGGACTTCATTAAAATTAAAAATTAAAGCTTTGTAAAAAAACACTGTAAAAGCAAATTAAAAGCCACAAATTGGAAGTAAGTATTTGCAGAGACACAGCTGAGAAAAAGCTGTTATCCAAAATATAAAAAGAACACTTAAAACTAAAAAAAAATTGGC
This sequence comes from Carlito syrichta, assembly GCF_000164805.1. Taxonomy (NCBI): domain Eukaryota; kingdom Metazoa; phylum Chordata; class Mammalia; order Primates; family Tarsiidae; genus Carlito; species Carlito syrichta. Next base: position 366,873 of record NW_007233073.1, read on the forward strand.
AATTTCTCTTGCCCATGCCTGCTCTGGAATGTCTCCCTTTCCTTCCCCACTTCTTTCTCTAATAAACGTTGCTTTAAAACTTAAATATTAAAAATTTTAAAAACTAATTAATAGACAAATGATCTGAACACACACCTTGCTAAAGATGATATACATATGGTCAGAAGCTTATGAAAAGATGTTCAACATTATATTTCATTAAGGAATTGCAAACTGTATAAAATAATAAGAGACTACTACTCATCTATTAATATGGCAAAAATCCAAAACACTGAAAACACCAAATGCTGGCAAAGATGGAGAGTAACAGGGATTCTCATTTATTGCTGGTGGGTATGCAAAATAGCACAGTCACTTTGGAAAACAGTCTGACAGACAGTATCTTATAAAACTAAACACACATTATCGTATGATCCCTCAATCATGATCCCTGATATTTATCTAAATTTGTTGAAAATGTATGCCCACACCAAAACCTATATATGCACGTTTATAGTAACTTTCTTTATAATTGACAAAATATGAAGCAATCAAAATGCCTTTCAGTGGGTGAATGGTAAACTGTGCTACATTCAGACAATAGAATGTTATTCAGCCCGAAAAAATAAATGAGCAATCAAGTCACGAAAATATAGAGAGAAAACTTAAGTGCATATTACTAAGTGAAAGTAGGCAATCTGAAAAGTCTATAAACTGTATGATCCCAACTACATGCCATTCTGGAAAAGGTAAAACTATAGCGGCCAAATCAGTTGATACGGGTGTGGAGGCGAGCAGAATGAACAGGTGGAGCAGAAAGTATCTTTTAGGGCAGCAAAACCACTTTGTGGGATACTATGATAATGGACACATATTACACATTTGTCAAAATCGATAGAATGTACACCAAGACTGAAACCTAATCAAAACTATGGCTTTGGGTATCAATGATGAATATCCAGATGTTTTGAAGAACTCCTAAAATCATCAACAAAAGATAAACAATTCTGTAAAAACATAAGATATTTCCATAGATATGTCTTCAAAGAAGATACACAAATGGCCAATAAGCTCAAGAAAAATGTTCAACCTCAGTAGTCATTCAGAAAATGCAAATCAAAACCACAATGCAATTTCATGTCATACCCATTAAGATGGCTATAATTAACAAATTATAAAAGAAAACAGTAGGTCCTAAACTTCCTTTAAAAATTTGCTAAATACGAGGGGGGAGCCAAAAATTCATGGAATTCATTTATTTAAAAAATGTGTATTTATTCTTACATGTTTAAACTTCAGTCACTTTCAAAGTACTCTTCTTCTGATGAAGTACACCAATCAATATGCTTTTCCGCTGCTCAAAAGAGTTTTTGAACTCGTCAGTTTTGATGCTTTTAGTGGTTCTTCTGTTTTTTGTGTCACCTCTTCTTCATCAGCAAAACGTTTCCCTTTGATGACTTTTTTCATTCAGGGAAACAAAATAGTTGCTCAAGGCGAGAATGGGTGAATAGGGGTCATGCCATTTGGGTCAGAAACTGTTGAACACTCAGCACGGTGTGGGCAGGTTGTTTGTGTAAATCACCCATCAAGAATTGGGCAAATGCATTGAAAGACCCCAAAAAACTCAATGAAGCTGAACACAGTCTCTCACAAAAACACTAGCCAGTACACTGATTCCTAGAACACTTACTTAGTGTGGGAAGCCTGTACTACACGAGGTTTGCCCTCCAAAAAATAATTCCATTTTATTGCTGAGAGAGGAGGGTAGGTGCTCTAGTACCTTGTCATCTAGGCCTATCTTTTGGTATCCTTTCCTACTTAATATTTCAATTTGTCCTTCTCCCATTTATGATCTCCCTTACCCTACATTTTTTCTCATAGCAATGACCACCTTTTAACTAGCTATGAATTATGCTTACATACACACATATGTGTGCATATATACTCATATATGTAGATATATAGATACACAAACACATAGAAAATATTTTCTGTTTAATGCAAAAGCATATGTTCATGAAGAGTAGAATGTTTTTTGTTTTATTTATTAGGTGTCTCAAACTGCCTGAAATATAAAAAAACTACTCAATAAATATGTATAAAATTAATTCGATATTTTTGTATTCTCTATTTCTCCCGATTCTTGACAGCATTTGGATAATTTAATCAATATTTTCAAAACTTCTCTAGCTGATATTTGTGTCCTATTTCATTGATTTGCACTGTTAGCTAATTAGTTTCAAATATAATTATTTAAGGCAATAAATTGTTCTCTAGGTACTGGCTTAGCAAGATCCCACAGGTTATGTTATACATTATTTTTATTACTTTTTATTTAAAAAATTTTCTAATTTTATTATTATTTTGGAGGGAATGGAGAAAGCATGGGTTATTAAAAGTGTCTTCTTCCTAACCAATGGGGATTTTCTATGATTGTCCTGTAATTGATTTCCAGCCTAATTCAGAAGGTATCCTCTATATGGCTGTAATCTATCAAAAATTATTGATGTCTGCTGAATGTTTAAAATCATAAACTTTTTGTTTGGCTTTGGTAAACATTTTATGTGTTCTTAAAAAAATAAATATCTCAGTGGGCAAAGAGTGTTGTTACACATGCTCCTAGGTTCTCATTACTATGTTGATCAAATATACTGCATCCTTATTTATTACAGTACAAAATAAAATTATTTTGAGGATGTCTGAGATGTCTGAATTGTGTATCAACAATAAATATGCTAACTAGAATGTATTAGAGAACAAAAAATTTGGCTGTTTTCCAAAGGACCCTCTTTATCAATGTCAGAATTGTGTTCAAATAACATTTTTGAGTTCTTAGATAAATAAATCACATTCTTTGACTATGTCCTGTATTTTAGAAATGGTATTCAGATTATATAGAAATAAAACAAAAATTGTGTTTTTTTGATAGATTTTGCTTTCAGAGTCTACATTGATCTACAGAAAATTAAAGCAGCAGGTACTTTTGTATTATTAAGAATTGTTTTCTCCCCATCAGAAAGTCTATGTCTTTCAAAAGAATTGATGTCTTTCATTCTTTCTGTGATTCCTAGATGGTAGATTTCTACCTAACCATACCTTTAAAGCCTTCTTAGAGTTGTGATACATGTTCAACCTTTACTTGGCATTTTCAAAACAAAACAAAGAACAAACACTAGGGAACTTAAGCCCAATGCTTGGTTGGTTGCCAACCAAACTTTTGAAATCAGTTGCTATGGCAATTCCTTTAACTTTATCTTCTTGTTCTTCTGGGTCTAATTAGAGCATCAAAGTTTACAGCATATGCAGGAAAATAACACCACTCATAACTTATATAGCAGATTCTAGCCACTTTATAATTAAAACATAACATTTAAAACATTTAAACTGGGAATACAGTTGAATTTTTCAAAAATAAGCAATACTGCTGAGTTTGATGGCTCAGCTTGTATTCCCACGCTTTGGGAGGCCAAGGTGAGTGAATTGCCTGAGCCCATGGGTTCGAGACCCGCCTGGGCAACATGGCGAGACCTCATCTCTACAATAAATCAAAAAATTAGCTGGGCATGGTAGTGTGTGCCTGTAGTTCCAGCTACTTGGAAGGCTGAGGCGGAAGTCTCTCCGGAGCCCAGTAGGTCAAGGCTGCGGTGGACGGGAGTGGCCACTGCACTCCAGTCTGGGCAACAGAGTGAGACTCCAACTCAAAATAAATAAAATAAAATAAAATAAAATAAGCAATGCTATGTAAAAACAACAATAATACTCATGTAATGACAACCAATGCCAAAATCAGGTTTACTCTAACTTGTCTGTCCGAGAAGCTGAAAAAAATTTCTTTTTCCTATGCTGTATCTTGAAACAAACTCAGTTTGCTTGCTCTGGTATTACTGATACGAATATGCCCACACGAAATTAAAACAAAGGTATTTGGCAAACAGTTCACCAAAAAGCACCTTATGGCACAACTTACCCTCTAAAACCTATAATTAGTTTTGCCTTTGGGTTTCATAAAAAAAAAGACCTAATAAGACAGTACATTTTCAACACATTTCTCATTCCCTTGGTACAGCAGCATACTTTCCCAAATACAAGTAGACAATTCCTAGAAATAGTCACAACTTTAGAGACTACATACAAAGAGCTCAAAAAAAAAAAAAAAAAAGTTAGCCAGGAATAAATTGAGACTTTGAGTTCTAAAAACAATTAAAATTAAATTATATCTCTGAGAAAAAGATATATCGGCAAGATTACAAAAAAATTCAAAAGTATTATATTTGCTCTACTTAACTGTTAAACTGATAGATTTATGTGACTATCAAATGTAAATGGTGAAGAAGAAAATATACAAGCATAATATACAAGCATTTTATGCAGAACATAACTAAAACTGTAGCAGAAATTATTCACAAGGCAAAGAAAAATGTTAATAAATCCAAAATTCTAGGTTACGCAAGTATTTTTACTTGGTTTAGATATGACAAAAATGGATATTATATAAAATAACTTAAAAATTGAAAAAGTATATAGTCATGTGATATAAAAAGGAATTCTATCATGTTTAAGAGAATAAGTCATATTTTATTTTTATAGAGAATAATGTAAGGTTTCCATACATGTATATATTAAATAGTGATCAAATCAGGGTAATTGACATGTCTGTCACCTCAAACACTTGCGGTGAAAAGCTGTCACTTTTGTTTTTTAAGATTCAGTTTTACACAGAAGCAATATGGTAACCTGGGCAATACATTGGCTCATAAATCAAAGTACTTAGGTTCTAGGTTCAAACTCTGTCAGTATAAGTTTTATAAACTCTGAAAAAAAATCTTAACATGGTTAGTGGCAGCTTCATCTGTTGAATGTACTAATATCTGTCCTACTTACCTCTTGAGGCATCTGGGAAGATCAAGTAAAGATCAATAAATAAAAAGGCTTTGGATGTTAAAAGTTCTATACCAATATGAGCTCTATATACTGAAGTTGTTCTTGATATTTCAAATTTGACTTCAAGAAGCAAATAATTTCAAACTGTAATATTCTAGCTCAGAAATTATAAGTAATAGAGGAATAATTTGTCAGCCTTCATCTTGACAATTTATATTCACCTCATTTGCAAGGAAATGAAGCAGCAATTGGACTGTGTTGCATGATTTTACAGGCTTACCAGAATGAGCACATATGGCCCATTTAGCTAAGGATATTTTAATAGGTGCTGTTCATTATGAGTTGATCTCCTTCAGCAATATTACATAGCTGATATGTATCTCCTTGGGGAGATCACTTTGTCTATTTTATATATGGGTATTTATCAGGGTATTGCTTTTTAAAACAACTTATCATATCTGATAATCTACAGAGAGAAATGGAAAACTTCTGAAATGGATCAAAGCATGGAAACTGACCAACCGCAAATAAATAGTCTTTCATGAATATTTTACTTGTCTTTTTTTTCCCCAAAACCATTCTTTCATATAGTAAATACTTGTTTCTATGCTGTTTGTCCTTGAAGACACCTGTTTTCCAAGGTATTTCCAATTACTTTACAAATATCTGAAGCTACGAATAGTTTTAATAAATGAAGTACGGTTATGAACGAATTATTGAGGAGGATAAAGGAATGTATCTAAATAATTAAATCACCTTACCTGCCTCTGATGTTGAGATCCTCATACACTGCATATTTCAACAATAAACGCAACCCATTGAGTAAGGTCGTAGAAGGTAAAGGCAAAAGTAAGAGTAAAGGCAAAAGGCAAAGTCCTCAATACTGTGAGGGATTTACTTACTGCAAATGAAAGGAGTCTCATCTGAACCATCAGCACAATCGTTCACAAAATCACACAGCCTGTCCTTTGCAATGCAGTGCTTGTTAGCACACATGAATTCTTGAGCAGTACACCTTCTGTCTGGTCCATGTAAAGGAGAACAATCTTGAAAGGCAATATCATCCACTGCTATATCTCCTATGTAACTGACACCACGTTTTGCCCTGAAGACAACCTAAAAAAAAGTTATATATATAAAGGCCAATTACCATTAAACTGCCAATCAAGAAGTTTAAAACTTGAGCAGACACTAACTATGAGAAGGGACCCAAAAAAATCCAGAATTTATTTATAAAAAATTGTGTTTTTATTCTTACATGCATAAACTTCAAACACTTCCAAAGTTCTTTCCCTTTAATGCAATACACCTATTATTAAGACACTTTTTCCACCACTCAAAATAGTTTTTGAACTCGTCAATTTTGATGTCTTTTCGTGTTTCTACCACTTTTTGTTTCACCTCTTTCACATAGGCAAAACTTTTCCCTTTGAGGACGTTTTTCAACTGGGAAACAAACAAAAAAAAATGGTCTCTTGGGGTGTGATTAGGTGAACAGGGTAGGTAAGGCATGCCATTTTGGGCCCAAAACTAGTGAACACTCAGCACAGTGTTCAAGGGCAGGTTGTTCAAGTAAATCACCCATCAAAAAATGGGCAAATGCATTGAAAGAATCTCCCAAAAGACCAAAAAATTGACTGAAGCCCAACATAGCTTCTCACAACAATGCTGGCTGGTACACTGACGCCAGTGGGTTCCTGGAACATTTACCTAGTGGGGAAGCACATACTACAAGGTGCTCACCCTGCAAACAATAATTCTATTTTTGGGAGGAGGACCTTGTATCAAGCACATCAAGTTTGAATCTGATTTTTAAAATGTCCTTATATTGAAAACGACCCAGAAAACTTCGGAGCCACTTAAGATCTCAGTTATACTCAATACATAAGAATGTGGGAGCAGCAACACCACTGACTCATGTCTAGATTTTTAGGATGTGGGGCCATAAAAATTGGCAAGAGTCACCAACCCAGTGATGTTGCCTGTACCAGTTCTCCGATACAAAACAAGACCAGCTCATGCTTAGAGTCTCACCATACAAGTAGGAGGTTAAAATCAGGTGACTTAAAATACCAAGAGAAAGAAGATACAAGCACGTTCTTTATTTTGCTCAATTCTTGTTACTCCCAGATGTGTACACTCCAACTCTTTGAAAGCCAAAGGAGATCAGTCCTCAATACTGAGAGCTATTTTTTTTTTAATTTGGCACATCTTTGGAATAGAAATTATTTTGATTTGCCTGTGATTATTGTATATTATGAACAGTATTCTCATATGTCCTATTGTTTGACAGTGATTTCCCACATATATGGTCTTCAATAGCATCAAAAGTGGTGAAGAATAATAACCGAAGTCACTAATGTTTTTAGAAATTCCATCTTCAGTTTGTAACAATACCACTGCTTGGAATAACAATGAACATTGTTTCCTAGGTACATAAAAAGTCACATATTGGTGAGTCTCAGATTTTTCAGAGAAATACACAGTGTTCTTATTACATTTTTCTGCAAGATAAATGTATATATGTTAACATAAGATATATTCATATATTTCAAAGTAAATTTAAAACAATAGAGAGGAATTAAGGAGTACATTTTTACTTTAGTGATTTTGTACAAAACTTTTACTGTTACCAGTTTCCTAAGTACCTTTTGCCCAATTTTGAATATTTATTCATTCATTCATTCATTCATTTAGAGTCAGAGTCTCACTCTGTTGCCCAGTCTGGAGTGCAATGGTATGGTTCCACTCACTGTAGCCATGATCTCCTGGATTCAAGCTATCCTTCCACTTCAGCTTCCCAAGTAGCAGGGACTACATGCCTGCACCACCACAATCAGCTAATTAAAAAAAAAAATTTTGTAGTGACAAGATCTTGCTATGTTGCCTGGCTGGTCTTGAATTCCTAGGATCAAGCAATCATCTTGCCTTGGCCTCCCAAAGTGCTGGGATTACAGGCATGAGCCAGCATGACTGGTTTATTTTTCTTAAAAGAAATATTTACAGTTTTTTTCCTGAAGATACGGTATGTTTTTATGCAATTATCCAAACATGGGCATTTGTTTCCCTCTTAATATGAGAGAACAGAATAATTGAAATTATGCCTCTCACTTTACCAAAAGAAAAATATAACAGTTTTTGTTTGCTGAATTTGCATAAAAGTCATAAATTGTTCATAGCAGATGAGCTGAAAAAGAAAACTAACTCTAGTAAGATAGAGGAAGAGCTTGCAAGTGATCAAGAAAAGATGAAACTAGAGAGTAAAACAAGGACCATATCTTTCTTACAAAGGAAATTGAGCCCTGAAAAAAACATTGATATACAAAATGAAAAGGATACTCTACTATCTAGATAGTCTAACCATTTTAATTTGTGATGCAATGCTCTGCAAATAAGAAACCAGATAACTCTATGAGTGTTTCATTATTAATTTGCTTATCTTCTATCCTTTAGCTATAATTTCGGTTGCCTTCCCTGTCCAAATGATGAAATAATCACTTATATTTCAATGTTCCATACAGTGTTGGCTGGAATTCCAAAGGGTTTAATGTGGAATGTGATTAAATGTACTTAAAAATAGAAATTACAATGCATCTTTCTTTGGTAGAACAAAGTCAGGATTAATTCTTTTTGTAAAATTTGGTAGGCAACGTAGCATAGCAGCTGAATTGTGAACTGAGGGAAGGCCTGATCATATCGAAAGTCTGCCTAACTTCTAGGTATGTCTGTATTCTAATTCACAGTTTGGAGATGATAATAGTATGGACTTCATAGGTCCATTGTGAAAGTAAAATGAGCAACTATTTTAAAAATTCATAGACTAGTCACTAACGCTCATTACATGCTATATATGTGACTGTCCTGTTTATAAAAATTGATATAACTAAAGATTTTGTTTAAATTTGAGAGCTCCCAAATAAAAATATGCAACCTTCCCAGGTTTGCTTAAGAATACAGTTTCTAAAAATATCTTATACTTTTCCTCAGGAGCTACAGAGACTCATCTTTGAGAGGGAATGGGAACAATATTGCTAGAATTGAAAGTATCATGAACAGTGTGTCTGATTCATCACTATATCTCCTGGGCATAGTTTTGCACATAGTAGGTGTTCAATACATTTTTTTCTGAAGAAATAAGTACAGTACATCACATGAAATAATAAACATTCAAATGCAATGTTCAAATAGTTTTACAATTCAAACAAAAGCATTATACTTCTCCTTAATCAAATTTCCATATATGAAAACTTAGAATTTCAGCATGGCTACATTAATAATTGATCCACTTGATGAAATCCCCTTCAACATTACTTTAAACATCATTTTACTATACAAATATTCCACATGCACAGAACTGGTTAAGAATTCACTGCTGCTCAGAAGGAATTCATTGCCTGGGGTGGAAGCCTATGCCTGGCAGCTAGAACCTTCTATATGTTCTTGCTGAGGATTCTTCTTCTTACCTCAGTTTAAAGGCTTGGAGGTTGAACAATTGAAATTGCTCGAATAATAAATTTCATATTGTGCAAGGCTATTAAATTGCTATCCAGTCTTTACTACTTCAAGTTGAACATAGTTTTATCCATATCCTAAATAATCTAAAAATGATTCATAAGAAAACTGAATTTCAGTGAGAGTTAAAAACAATATATGGGATCTATTACACCTGTCATTCCAAGAAAAATTGGGTGTAATGTTGTATTGATGTCTATATACAAAGGAAGCCTGTACACCCTTTGGAATTGAGAGGGGCTGACCTATCAGAGAAAGCACATGATTGTAGACACATTTACTGAACATTCACAGCTGACTTGGCTTCCCTAGCTGCACATACAGAGGACTGGAAATGCAATATTTAGCAAGGATCATATCCCTTCTATCTAGTGATAAATGGCTCTAAATTCATGAAATTAAGCCCCAGGCGGTTAATGTTCTCCTACATAAATGGCTCTGGATTCTCACTCTGCTTATTCAAATTTTAACAAATCTTCATAGCTAAGCCTCATCTTCCAAGAAAATCTGCAATAAAACCACAGCCCATAGAGCTCTTATTTTCTTGAAAATTCATAAAAAATAAAGTCCTTATGAAATATTTTGGCGCATAATCATTTTTAGTTTAAACATGTCAATCTCTGTGCTATACTTTTCTTTAGTTATTAGATAGGTATACGTCTTAGCCTCTTAATATTATTATAATCTACAAAAAGACTAATAAAGTATTACAAAATACTGCCCTTCTCCAAAACATTTTGAAAATTAGTTAAACCTATTATGCATAATAAAATCCGACAATAGATGTGCTTTCAAAAACTGTCTTTTAAATAATATTTGAAGTAATTTACTCCACAAACTCTGAGAATTTATTTGCAAAATAGAGGAAGAGAGAAGAGAGAGGTTGTTATTCAAATTAAATGGTCCTAGAAGTATGAATGTCTGATTGAAAGGAATCAGAGCATTTTGGAACTATAAATTCCTTATGGAAAATGCCCTATGGAGTGATAACAGTGTCGAGGCATTCATACAACACACAGAAAAGGGAATGGGGGAGGGAGGTGAGAAGGCTGAGAGAGGAGGAAATAAATTAGGATAAAAGATTTTTAAAAATCAACAAAACACCTTCATCCTGTAACTCTTGGATTACAAACCTGTGTATGTGAATGAACGCCTAAAAACACTTCTACTTTCTTCCACTGTGCACCCTGCTGTCCAGTTTGAGCCCACAATTTAGATGTAACATTATCCTTTCTGATGAGTACCTGCAAAAATGAATCAAATAAAAGTTGTCGGAATATTTTATCTTGAGAACTTCCAAACATATAAGAATGTTTCTAGTGGCTTTTCCGAATTTCAAGATCCACACGAAGCCCCTGAGAGAAGAGCTGAGACATTTTTCCATTAGATAGCTGTTTTCTACTCTAAAGGTTGAACACTGTGCCCTTAGGGTATCTCACAAGCTTTGTGTAATAAAGGTGTGTATGAATATCTGTCAGTCAAGTGCTGAGGTATCTGGATACTATTTCATTAAGAACTCAGCTACATCAACTTTTTGCAAATCTGGCAGCAGATTTAATATATTTTATATATTAAATAATATTCATGTGGTCAAATGAGAAAGCATGCAGCTACCAACCAAAACACTCTTGGGGATGAGCTTTCTCATCAGATTGGTTTCAATGTGGCAGTTGTATTATGTAAGTGTGAGCCCATTTAACTGAAATGGCACAAATGGGTGAGATGAGGGGCATCTATTTGTTGTGCCAGTGAGAGATTCCTGCCTCACAGCCTTGAAACCAACAAATTCTCATCAGTACTGTACCCTCATTCCAGAGGTGTAGATTAGCCACTGCAGGCAAACCATTAGGGCTCTTCTTTTAGAATGTTGCAAAATAAGCCATGAAGAGAGTTACTGATGAACATGGGAAGAGCTGAATAATTTCACATTTTAAGATAACTGACTTAGATTGTTTATTTAATCCTTTCATATTACATTTTATAAGTAAGTTTATACAACCAAGGAATTATTCAAATAAAGGGTTTGTGAAAGAAGTTTTGACTTTTAAAAGTGAAGATAACATTTAATGGTTTTGTAAAAGGATTATGTTTTGTAAAAGATTAAATTTAGACTGTTTCATAAAGCTAGTTTTCAAAGTCATAGAAAAAGCAGGTTTCTGGTAAAAATATCTTCAATTTTTTGTTCTATAAAATTCAAGTTAATTCAGCATGTTGCTGATGTCAAGAAAATATAATTCCTAACTAATAAGTAAAATTATGTTGGAAAGATATTAAAAAACGTATAGAAAATGCATCACTGTATGAATACCATATTATATACAAATCAGGAAGGAAAGATTTGTTCAAGTAACATAGAAATACAACATTTAATGTTATTTTATCATACATGTACAAAAATAATATGTACAATTTTATTTATTTGATAATTAATTACTTTAAAAAATTTAATATGATTTGGTAATTGTTTATATACTAGTACCAAATTTCATTCTGAAAAACTGAAAGCATATTTCAAATCATTAACCTTAACCACAACATTAGGAAAATATGCTCATTTTACTGTTGAAAACCCTGCAGTTGTAGTGATTGTTTTGCTTAAAATCATTTGTTAAAAGCCAATGTAAACCAATACGTTATAACTTCAACCCATATGACTATTTGGATTCTTTTAGATTATTAAGCACACACCTGCATGCACATACACAAATATACTTTTAAACTGTTTTTTTTGTTGTTGTTAAGAAGTCTTACCTTATCATACATATACAATTCTAAATTTAATCTATTAGTTTAATATGTTTCCAATTTTTTAAATATTATTTTTTGAAATAACTTGTCTTCACCTAAAATGTTTTTGGAAAATGAATAGCAATAGCCAGGAAAATTACACAATAAAATAGTGATAAAATGAGGGAATGAAAAAGCACCTTCTATCAAAATTGGAAATAAACTATTGGGAATGAAGCAGTGAGGCAGTTGGACTGCAGTCAGCCTCTCTCTCTTTACTGGGAAAAAAAGAAGGCAAATATGCTAGAGACAGATTTGACAAACTAGTGGTATTTGAGAAGGGGAGAGTCCTTATCTATAGATTGCTTTTAGCCAGGTAGCCTTGGTCTAAAACTCTACATGGTATACAATTCTAGAATTTGCACATAAATTATGAAACTGAGTGTAGGCGGAAATGCTCCCAAATTGAGTTGACTTCATCTTTATAAGTGATGTGTCCATACATATTACTTATGAACCTTATATGTCGTTCTCTACCACGATATGTCCAATTAGGGAGGACAGACTTGGGAATCCGCATTAGTATTCCAGAACTACTCTACTATAGAGGTCTTGCCTGTGTGTACCTTAGGGGGGAAAAAAAGAAAAAAAAAAAAAAACACTTTCTGGAGAAGTAGTTGATTCCAGAGGAGAGGATAAAAATGAGTTTAGAGTTTGAAACATTTTGGCCATAAAGAAAGAAAATGCTCAAAGAATATTGGGGCTTGTTAGAGAGGTAGATATCAGTTTAAAGAGATTTATAACAAAATCTGAGACAATCTTGGAACCAAATAAATAATAATAATAATTTACTATAATACATTGAATAAAATAGAAACTCATGAGTCCACACTGATATAAAACAATAAATGGACAATAGAGAGATGAAAATAAACCAAACCCACAAATGTAGACAGACTAATGGAATTATAAATCACAATTAGACAGTCCACATCACAAAATTAATTCAGGTAGAAAATATTAACGGAGGCAAAACTAGTCGGCAAAATTGAGTTGAGGTCAAGATTTCACATAGCCTTAAAATATATCTTCACAAAATATTTACTGATAACTAAAGCAACAAAAAATAATAGGATTGATATATATCATTAACAAATGCAATACAATAAAAAACCCCAATATTGGTGATAATTACATGCAAAAAATGCTTAACACTGAACACATCCAAACTGAGAAACATTTTTCAAAATGACTTGACTCAAATTTTTTAATATATCAAGGTCATAAAAGTCTAGTGAAGATTAAGAAATCATTCCTGTTTGAAAGGCATTAGAAAGGAATAACTGGGTGTAATATGTGATCTTGTATTGAATTTTTTGCTCTTAAGGACATTATTAGGACAATTGGCACAAAAATGGAATCTCTGAGTGAAGGGTATGTTGGTGATATCGGTACTATTCTTGCAGAATTTTGTGAGTTTGAACCAATTTAATTCTTTTTTCTTCCATTATAAAGAAACAAATTGAAAAAGACTATTGCAGCACTCCTACCATCTAAGGCAGTAAGAATACACATCCAGATAGTACCAAAGTGTGGTGTGTGTGTGTGTGTGTGTGTGTGTGTGTGTGTGTGTGTGTGTGAATTTGGTTGTGATTTACTCAGAACATTGATACTTAAACCAACAGGATATATTTTTAAGTGCAAAATAGTATTACACAGGAGCTGTAACCTGAGAATAGAGATGACATTCATAAATTAAATAGAATAAAAAGTACCTATTAGTTATCCATGTTCAATTTTGCTAAAGCTTTTACTCAATTATACCATTATGAAACTAGTGAAGTGTTGGTAATTGTTCATTTTCATTTATTAACAGACTATATTTTAATGACATAAAATTATGCACAATGAAGTTTCATAGGAAAAATTCAGAAAATGTGATTTCCTGAGCAGTACCTGGAGAGAACCAACCGTAGCACCATTCATATGTGTCCAGAAAACCAAAGTACACTTTGGTCCTGTGAGTGAAATGACAGGAGTAAGGATGTCAGCGGTGTCACCAAATTTCCCATTAGAACTATCAGCATACAGGTACCAGCCATCTGTAGTATTTCTGGGGAAAGTGTTAATCAGATTAAAAAAGAAGAATATGATGAAACATAACATAGTTTGTCATTGACCATATTTTATTGCACCATGACATTTTCTAAAAGTATGATATTTTATATAATAATTAATGTCCATAACCTTCATTGGAAACAATTATTTTACAGTTTTGATTTTGAATCCACAGTCTCTGCAGTGATAGCAATTGAGACAATGTATATTATTATCACGGAAGCTGAAATTACCAGATCTTTAATAACTTGGTTGGCTTTTTTGTGCAATGATAACACCAATCCCCTAATCAGCTTTTTAGAGCTCATTTTCATGTGAGTCAAATGAGTCCCCAAAGTACTGAATGCCTTTAAAAGAAGCATAAAAAGAGTAAGAAAACATGAATAAGAAGGAAATAAAAATAGGAAACTGGTCTGGGGTTCAAATCATTGGTCTCAAAGGCTTTTAGTTCAAATTTATTATCTCTTTATTAATTTAGCTCAGTTTCACTTCAACATATTTCAATAAACTTGCAGATAAATTTTAAAAGTGTGTCTTTATTTTTTCTAAAATCAAATAAAAGAGAAAAAAATAATGAAACAATTATGGATCAATATATTCTTCCCATAAAAGACAAAGAATTTTTGTCCTAACACTACCAATTCAAAAGAGAAATAATATACCATTAAAGACATGCTAGATTATACAGAGATTTTTGAAGCATAAATAAAGCAGTGATTCTTTGCAGTTTGGGTATTCTGGCACTATTTTTTTTTTTTTTTTTTTTTTAATTAACTTGATTTCCTGTCAGTTTCTAACCTAAATACAGATGTGAGAAATCACAAAGTTTCAACTTGCTACTTATAAATATATTTTATTTTTTAAATCTCATTATTCTTTTGAGAAAAGAAATGTGAATTATTAATAGCAAGTAGGTGGAAAAAGAGACAGAAGTATTCATGCAGCCACCACACATTTATTGAGTGCTCAGTCTTTCCAGTTTTGCCAGTGGCTGTCCAAGGTCCTGGGAATATAATTGTCTGCAAAAGACATGGCAGGGTTTGGCCTCTGGCCTTGTCACTTACTAGATGACCAACTTTGGCCAGATTATCTAACTTCTCTAAACATATTACCTTTTCATTTTGTAAAACATGGTGGTTCTTTGTATAGTCTTGATAAGATTTAAAAATAGAATATGTGAAACAACTAACACAGTACCTGGCCCATTTAATGCATTAACCACATGGCAAATGTAATTTGTGGTTGTGTTTATATCATAAGTCGTTACTAATGAAATGAAAACGTTAGTGTCCTGCAAACCAAAGAGAATATAAGTTAAGATAATTTTTAAGAGGTGGAGTTGTAATATTAATTTTTCTGAATCGTATCTCAATGAAAAAGTATCTCCAGGTTTGCTTCTTGCATGCTTAATATCCTGGTATCTCAGGGACACCCAGGACAAAGATGTATATGTATATTTAGCATACAGAAACAATAATAAAAACATTTAATAAAAAAATACATACACATTTCCATATGTGCATAATTTATTTAATCTGCAAAACTTTATTTAAGCTACTGTCAGTATTATTTGAATTCTATTTTACTTTATAATGAAACTCTGTTGATGTACTGTACCTAGATTTCCTCAATGAAATTGGGTTCTACTTTTGAGATATAGTTTGAATTGTCTATTTCTCTCTAATTTTAATACCACCACCTAAGCCAAATTTTTATTTCTTCTTGACTAGAGTAATAAGCCTCCTAAATGGTCCTTCACTAGTGTTGATTCACTCTATTTAGTCTTCACATATCTCTTAAAATAATCTATTGTGACCATTTGTATACCTAACCCTGTATTGTACACCAAATCTTTTTTTTTTTTTTTTTGAGTTGGAGTCTCACTGTGTCGCCCAGACTGGAGTGCAGTGGCTGCACCCGGCCACCGCAGCCTCGCCTGCTGGGCTCCGGCGATCCTTCCGCCTCAGCCTTCCAAGCCGGAATTATAGGCATGTACTACCACACCCGGCTGATTTTTTGATTTATTGTAGAGATGAGGTCTTGCCGCCCAGGCGGGTCTCGAACCCGCGGGCTCAGGCAATTCACTCACCTCAGCCTCCCAAAGGCGCGGGATTACAGGCGGAGCCACCAAGCCCGGCTGCACATCTTTAAAATAAAATTGTTCTAAAAAATGAGAGTAGTATTATATTATGTCCCCAAATCCACTCCTTAAACCCTATAAGAGTCTTATTAATAGACTTAGGATACTAAAAAAGGGGTGGGGGGGATACAGAGAAGTGGATTTATAGATATAAGCATAGAGTTTACATATAGTCAGTGACTATATAGAGTGATTATAGTTTACCATAATCTATTGAATATTTGAAAATACCTAGAAGAGAATAATTTGAATGTTTCTAGCATTAAAAAAGACAAATACTTAAGGTGATAGACATCCCAAGTATACCAATCTTTGATCTCTACAAATTATAAGAATGTATTAAATTATCACATGTACCCCCAAACTACATATATCATGCATCAGTTAAAATTGATTTTAAATAAATAATGAGCAATATTTAATATCCCATACACATCTTTACATAACATGCCTCTGCCTCCCAGTGGGAATGAGAGTTGGGAAGAGATACACCCCATCAGCTCTCCTGAACCAGTACAGACTCCAGCACAATACCGTGTATGTGAATTGCGGGACTCAGTATTTTTAAATTTATCAGGTCTTCACAAATGGATTTAATTATTAATGAAACCTCAATACACTCCCAATAATTTTTTTTTTTTTGAAACTGGCAAACTAATCCTAAGTGTCATATATAAATGCAAAGAGCCAAGAATAGCCAATTTAATCATGAAGGAAACAAAACTGGAGGACTTAAACAGATATCAAGATTCGTTATAAAGGTATAGCAATCAAGTGCTATGGTCTAAATGTGTTTGTCCCTCACAAATTCATATGCTGAAATCAGAAACACCAAGGTGATAGTGTTAGTATGTAGGGTGTTTTGAGAGGTGATTAAGGCACATTAGTGGGATTAGTGCTCTTACAAAAGAAACCCCAGGGAAATAGCTACTCATTCCATCAAGGGAAGAAAGTAAAAGACACCATCTATAAAGCAGGAAATGGACCCTCCCCAAACAGCAAGTCTGCCAGCACCATGATATTGGACCTCTCAGCCTCCAGAAGTATGCAAAATAAATGTTTACTGTTTATAAGCCTTTTGGTTGATGGGTTTTTGTTGTTGTTCTTGCTGTTCTAGTAGCCTCATAAACTACAAAATTAAGACAGAGTGGTATAGAAGAAAAAAATAAATACTAGGCCACAGAACTAGAAGAAATAGTCCTAAAACAGATTCACATGTATTTGGACATTTGATTTCTGAAAAGTTTGGCTCATCAGAGCAGTGGCAGAAATGATAATCTTTTCGGTAAGTGAACTGAATAAATTACTGAGCCATGAGGGGGAAAAAATGAAATTTAACTGGTAACTTCACAGAACTCAAAACTAAAAAATTCCTGGTAGATTTTACTTGGAATGAAAGTCTGCAGAAGATATTAATACCTTCATACTGTGAGAGAAATAAAGTTTTTTATAAACAGTATATAAAAATCACTAACCATACAGGGAAATATTTTAAAAACTGGATTATATTCAAAATAATGATTTCTGTTTATCAATATGGTGCTGAAAAGACCAACCAGTGAATGGAACACATTTGTATCACATTTAATGAATGCAACATCTATTGACTGCCTACCATATACCACGTACTATACCAGATGTTCAACAGTATGTGTGTGTGTGTGTGTGTGTGTGTGTACGCAAATATATGTATATATGTATGTGTTGTTATACATACATATTTTGTATGAACTTATATACAAGGAAGAACTGCATAAAACATCTCAAAATGTTAACATGTTTATTGTTATATTTAGGGACCATGTCTATCTTGTTGTCTACACAATGCCTGGTATACAGTATGCCTTCAAAAAATATGTAAAATTAAAAAGTGAGTTTAAAATTGTCAAGCACATGTGTAAATATAAAAACCAAGAGAGTGACAGAAATTATAGATTCTGATGACATAATAAATAAAAAGTTAGTAATTATTACAGGTTGAGGCCAAAAAAGAAAAAAAAAGAGAGAAAGAAGAAGGAAAGACAGAACAAAGCTAATAGATCTAGAGACCATGGAACAGGAATTAAGTGACTAAAGGTCATAATCATAGCAATAATAAAAGTATCAAGTCAATAGTTCTTCAAATAGAGGTCCCAGAAGCCACACAATTGAAAATAAAAATTAATGCATAATTTCCCAATTCAATATAATCCTAAAAAATGCAGTCACAAGGACCAATATAAGATAAATTACAGAAATAATTCTCTAGCATTATATATCTCTGAACTATCTCTTCCACTTATAGGGAAAAGGGGAAAAAAGGGATGTCAGAAGATCAATTTGAAAAATCCAAACAACAAAACTGCATTTGTGTATTTGTATCAAACTGTGAACACAATACCAATGTAGCAGTAGATCAATTGGTCACTAGTCTTATAAGCATTAATTGAGGGCACATGATGTATGTTTGATTCCTAATGGAAAAATGAAGAATCGCACAAACACTTGCCTGTGTCTGGGATGAGATCATTCAAGCATGTACAAAAAAAAATCAGCTCCTCTCCTGGAATAAGCAGAGCCATAATGATCACAGCTAGGAGTGCTGTCACCCATAAAATATCAGCATCTCTCTACCAACCTTCAAATTATCTTTTCTCATACAGAGTAGGAAGTGGAATGTTTTATAGAAGCATGTCTTTTTCTAATAAAACAAATCATAAACCACATACTAGTAAACATTTTAAGAAAGTTGTATTAAACTTCCAGGTATCGCAAAAGTAAAGATCCAAGATGATGGTATACAAGTTGTTTAAAAAGTCATTATAAAAAGGTTTCTGATTTATAGTTCATACTATTTTAAAGAAAATCACCTAGGTGTCATAGGATAATCAGTTTTTAAAGTATTAAAATTACACAGATTAAATAACGAAAATACTGTTTTTTCCTTTGCTGAGAATCTCCTAGGCAGTTACCCCAATTCAATTAGTTAAAAAAAAAAAAAAAAACTTGCATGAACAAATCAAAATATTTGTTTGTAGGCCTACTTTTTAACCAGGATGTACACAGCAAGAGAGACATACTCCAGGCTCATTCTTTCGATTGAGATCTGCCCTTTGATTTACTGTGACACCATGGGCTGCTTTAGTATGCACGACAAGATATAATCTATGAAACATTGTCATGAACAATAGCTCTGTAAGTAGCGAAAATTACAAAGAATTTGCTATAGCCTGAATTTTGGGATCCACCCCCAACATTTATATGTTGAAATCCTAGTGCCCAAGATGATGTTATTAGGAGGTGAGGCCATTGAGAGAAAATTAGGTCATGAAGAATGAGAACAAAATCCTTAAATGTGAGAGTATGGCCCTTATAAAGAGACCCCAAGAACTAGCTGAGCTCTCCCACCATGTGAGGACACAGCTAGAAGGTGCTGCTTATGAACCAGAAAGCCCTCACCAGACACTGAATCTGTCAGCGCCTTGATCTTAGTCTCACCAGTCTTCAGAATTGTGAGAAATAAATATTTGCTGTTTATAAGTAACCCAGTTTATAGCATTGAGTTATAGCCACCCAAATGGACTAAGATAGTGTTCAGTATTGCCAGTCTTCTAATAGTTTCCATAGTGTTTGCTTAGTGTCTGTGGTAAACCACCCCTAGTTGTGAGGAACTGCTCCCCATCTAACGGAGTTGGCACTCCATTGTCTGTGATGAACAAAGTCCTTGACCCACCAAATGCTGGAGTAGGTGGGCTTCATAAACAAGCCAGACCAATCAGAGTTCTTGTGTGGGATTTTAGGATACAAATTAATGGAAAAAGGAATATTCCTTATTATACAATAAGGATAGAAACTCCTTACTGGCTGACTCCCCAGCGTTTGGAACTACCTATAGTGGACTCAAAAGTTTCACATGTGTGCTTTCAAGTATTCCAGAAGAGATAAAAAACAAACAACAAAAGACTTCCATTTGATTTTTTTTTTTGAGTTGGAGTCTCACTCTGTCACCCAGACTGGAGTGCAGTGGCTGCTCCCGGCCACCACAGCCTCGACCTGCGGGGCTTCAGCGATCCTTTCGCCTCAGCCTTCCAAGTAGCTGGAACTATAGGTGCACGCTACCACGCCGGCTAATTTTTGATTTATTGTAGAGATGAGGTCTCACCAAGTTGCCCAGGCGGGTCTCGAACCTGCAGGCTCAGGCAATCAACTCACCTCAGCCTCCCAAGGCGCGGGATTACAGGCTGAGCCACCGAGCCCGACTTCCATTTGATCTTATTGGTTCTTTCTAAAATATACATGCCTAGGAATCTTCAATATATCCTTCTTGACGCCAGGTGAGATCCTTGAACTAAACTGGATGGCAGTGCTCTGTAAGCAAATGAAACGCCTTGCTAGGATATAAGAGCATATCAATTTATACTAAGAAACAGTCCAGATCAGCTGAGATTTTTTATTTTTTCATCGCAAAGGCTTTCTTCGTAAAGAAAGCAGTGAGTTAATTTGCATTCTGGCAAAAGCTCCTTACCTGGTCATGTGCAGTACTTATAACCAGCAAGCAACAGACTGGCACTTCTTACTGAACTGCCCTATAACTGGGGTCAGAGAATTGATTTTTTCTGTAAGAGTTTAGATAGAAAATACTTTAGACCCTGAGGGCCATATGGTCTTTATTACAACAGTTCAACTCTACCTTTGCAGTATGAAAGCGGCCTCAGATAAGAAATGGTTATGGCCACGTTCCAATGAAACCATATTTACACAAACAGGCATCTGGCCAGTTTTTCCCCACAGGTCATCGTTTGCTCATCGCTGTTCTAGGAATAAAGTCTTAACTCATCAAGATCAGAGGAATAACTTTCTATACAACATCCCTCTTTAACTATTATATTTGACTTTGCTTAGATACCCAGATATGCACATTTCATGGGTTCATAATTACTATGTCTTGTGCTTTCTTTTATCTGTGCCGCCCTCATATTGGTCCTCCTTCTGAGCACACTTATAACCGCTACTATTGGTCCTCCCTCTGTAATCCTTTAATTCACCTTCCACAATATATTTCAAATATGTTTTTATCTCCAAGTCGTCTTAGATTACTAGGTTCATGTTTCTAGATTTCAGACTTCTTGATTCAAAAATGACTCCCTCCCCTAAGAATTCTATAGTGCCTTGTATGTCACTTAAATGCATTCATCATGACAAATGTTCATTCACTGACTACATCACTAGATGACCCCACGACATTATAAAAACAAGCCGGGCTCGGTGGCTCAGCCTGTAATCCCGCGCCTTTGGGAGGCTGAGGTGAGTGGATTGCCTGAGCCAGCGGGTTCGAGACCCGCCTGGGCAGCGAGACCTCATCTCTGCAATAAATCAAAAAATCAGCCGGGCGTGGTAGCGCGTGCCTGTGATTCCGGCTACTCGGAAGGCTGAGGCGGAAGGATTGCTGGAGCCCAGCAGGTCGAGGCTGCGGTGGCCAGGAGCAGCCACTGCACTCCAGTCTGGGTGACAACTCCAACTCAAAACAAAACAAAACAAAAATTATAAAAACAACAAGACACAAGTTTTAATTTATGCTATAGTATCTAGAATATCTTGAAAAGTGACTTAAACTCAAGTGTTAGTCAATAAATATTTGCTGAATCTGTTGTAAAATAAAAGTAGAAGAGAATTCTTGCTTTTCTATGTAAACATCTATGTAAAATTCTCCTTTATAAATCCAAGGCATTCTGATTTTGAAAACAGACTTACAATTTTAGCAGGGTGCTTTTCCTAGTCTCATCAAATAAAAATGAAGTAACAAACAACATTTCTTGAAATTTTATATAACCACCTGAGGGCTTTCCCAACTAAAAATTCAATAACAAAGGTACCAGAGCCAACTATTTTAATTAGAAGGACCCATAGTTCCTGTTTCAATATTGTATGATATTCACTGGAGAACACATAAATAAAAAGTCTAAGAAATTACATAATGTAATATGTATTTATTTATCTTCTAATTTCAAATAGAACTTTAAAAGTCTTACTAAAGAAATAAGAACTTTCTAAACCATTTTTAATTGATGAAGAATAGATGTACATAGTTTGGGGATACATTTAATATATTCATATAAATTGTAAAGATCAAACCAGTGTTCTTGGGATATCCATGACCTTAAGTGTTTATCTTTTGTTTGTAATAGAAACATTCATATTATTCTCTTCTAGCTATTTTGAGGGGAAAAAATAAGTCTCACTAAAGTAAGTGACATCAATTAAAATGTATAAGATAAATTTTAGGCCCCAAAATACTGGCATCTGGTTGTAAAAATAATTTTTAAAAAGAGGCATTTAGATCAGCCTTTAAATGTGGAACCTTTTAAGTTACAGAATATTAAATAATTGTTCATCATTTAATATAGCCAACAAGCCTGACAAGGTAGGAATACAATCATGCCTATTTCCTAGATGAGAGAACTAAAATTACATAATTTGTCAGTGTTCATTTCCATGGTGAGTGCTGAAGACAGGATTTGTGTTAGATTGGTCTGCTCACATTTTAGACTCTAAATCACATGTCCTCTAACTGTAGAACCTGAACTAGCAGTCATCACCAGGTAACTTATTGAAATGCCAATCCCTGGGCCCTATCTAAGACCTACTGAATCAGAAACTCTAGGGTTAGGGCTCAGCAATCTGTTTAACGAACTTTCCAGTTTATTTGGGTGCATGCTACATTTTGAAAATCACTGCTCCAAACCAGTATGCTAACAGTGGAACTAGTATTTATGGTTCCAAGTTGCTAAATCAAGATGCTAATCCAAACATGTAACTCCAAAAACAGATATTCAAGATTGATTCTCCCTAAAATGAACATTCTGGAGAAAACAAATACGATAGATTGAATAAGTGTTTGATGCTTGTTTTTACAACACCTCATTTTCTATTATAGATGGTGTAGGATAGAGATCCTAGGGTCTAGTAAATAAAAACAATTAAAAAATAGTAAGGTTATTAGCAAATAACAACAAATGGTTGGGAGAGAAGAGGATTGGATTTCTAAGTCAAATATATGTGGAAAACAGGAAATTGCAGCAATATACAACTCCAGAAACACCATTCACTCACATTCACACACACACACACACACACACACACACACACACACACACACACACACATACACACAGAGAGAGAATATGAGAATTAGATATGAATATCTAATGTTGTTGTATTGTTCATTATATTCTCTTTTGGATAATCATACACTCATTTATAAAATTTACAAATTTGCAAAGGTTTTGGGAAGTATTAGAAAAATTAATTTATTTTGTTTTCTTTTGTTTAATTCAGCACATCCTTAATGTATTTAACTTATTAACAATCTGTCTGGCACATGGTGAGTACTCAGTAAATAACTGTCAAGTGAGAAAATGAAAAACATGAATGGCTTCTTTTTGAGAATTACAAGGATAAATAATATATTTTAATAAAAATTATTGATCTATCTCTTAAAACATAGATTAGAATAAATTAAATCTTTGGCAATTTTTTAAAAATAAAAAAAAATAACTGTCATGATTATCAGGCATGATTTGCAACAAAGCCAGAATTTATTCCTATATTCTTGTGAACCAAAAATCTACTTGTCAAATTGTAGCTTCTGCTTAAAATATAAAAAGCTGAAAAGGGTACTGCTTCCAACCTAAACAAGAAAATACTTAATAACCTCCCAAATCACAATTACTCATAAATCCGTCAGAAATAAGCAACTAGCCAATAATCTAAGTAAAAAACTTATCCCTCCAAAGGAATATGGGATACAAGTCCTTGCTTACTAGAACAGACACCTAATTGTCACACAAGCTATTAAGACTTCCACCTAAATGTTAGTAAGGTATTAAAGACTAAACGTATATTTCACTGAGAACTCTTGAGAGACACAGCCACAGGGGGAACTTGCACTCACCTGAAGCTTCTTCTCTATGAATCTCACTGGGTATTTATAAGAACCATGGGGACAGGGCAAAAAATAAACAAATAAATTTTATGCTTTTCCGGGTGATACAAGCTGAAGGAAGTAAGCAGGGGCCACTCAAGGAAATTAGGCCCTGAGGAAACAAAAGCATAAGCCACTGGGAAAAGAACACACAATCTGTATCACTAAAGATCCAGTGCAGTTGGGGGAAGAAAAAAAACAGAACAAAACACTTCAACTGGTAGAAGGACAGGGAAACAACCTGGACCCAGAGGGTTCTCATCATTGTGAGAGAGGCAGAACTACGTAAAGAGTACCAGCTTATAACCCAGAGACATAATACCTGCTTCAAATAAGAGCTAAATTTAAAAAAGAGAAAAAGAGGGACCATAATCCTGCTTCCCATTACCAGGTGAGCAAGCACCGAGTAACAAATAGAAGTCCCATACACTGGGAGAAAACATAGAAACTCATAGACCTAACTCATAGGAAGTCCTTAAGGTGGGGTAGAACAGTAATATGAGTCACTGAGAGTAATATGTGAGTTCTGAGAAATTCAACTGGAGGAACTTGAAACCCGTGGCATGCTGAGGGGAACCACAGCAGCAACCAAACCTCAACTGTTGTACTCCTGCCTAGATGAACATAATCACTCATATCAAAGAGCTGGCTAAAGAATAGGCACTTCCATTTCCCAGTATAAATACTACGTATCTCAAACTCTACTGTTCTACACAAGATGCCTGCCTTTCAGACAAAAATTACAAAATGCAAGAAAAAGAAACACACATACAAAGAGTCAAGAGATAAAGCAATTTTAATAAAAATCCTATAAATTTGTTGCCTCAGCATCTATTTTGAGCATAGGTTTATCTTTCTCATACCAGAAGCAGGGTTTAGTCACCCTTCACACAATTCCCAGTTCTCCACCTCCTCCTAGTTCCTCAGGTATCTTCCTGATACAATCACCTTCTGGTTATGATCTCTCTATGAGGGAGTTAGATACAACCTATTTGATTTGCCCCACTGATCCCCACAGCCCTTACCGACTGCTCAAACATGCCACAATGACCACCTCTCAGTCACAGTGTGACTCCATAGAACTCATGATGGCTTGCTATAAAACCTACCAATTAGAGATCCCTATGGGAAAACTGCTTGGCTATCACCTTGAACCCCAACAAATACATAGTCACCCAGGATCATCTCTCTCTCTCTCTCTCTCTCTCTCTCTTTCTTTCTCTCTCTCTCTCTTCTCTCCCTCCAGCTCCGCCTCTCCCTCTCACTTTTTTTCCACTGGTTGAGAGAGGATGTCCTGAACAGTTCTCTCCTTCCTGATGGCCCTAAGAGACATGCCATCCTCTTCTCTCCAGGATCTCTATGTATTAAACGACTTCTGCTATTTTGTGTGTTTTGTTGAGCTGCTTTCATGCTGTCTCATCTGACCTACACATCTGAATCTAATATCATTCCTGGTCAAGGCTCTTCTAGAGCATGGCTAAACTAGACACAGGTCAGGCAAGAGCCACAAGGGGATCTACCAGTATAAACAAGTTTCCTGTGAGGAGGACACCTGATTATGGGTTTGATACTTAGGCATTAGGTCACCCTCCAGTTTAAAGAAGTATCCTGAGAAAGCTACATTGTAAACAGAAACAATCACATCCACTAGGGTCTCTTCAAGGCAGGGCTGGAGTTTATAGCCACTGTCTGAGAGAGACCACATAATCAAATTACAGAAAAATACAACAGCGATGAACAGAACCCGAACTATAGACAGCTCATATGTTGAAACTCTCGAAGAGAAAATTTAGAATAGCTCTAATTAATTTGAAAAGACTCTAATGCAAAAGGTGGAAATGTATAAACAAATGGATAATTTGTGCTAAGAGACAAAAACTGTGAGAGAGGTCAATGGATATGTTAGAAATATATATGGTAACAGAAATGAAGAATGCTTTAGAAATTTCATTAGTGTTCCTAATATAATCAAATAATGAGTCCATGAATTTGAAGACAGGTTAATGATAATTACTCAAACTGAAACATGAAAAGAAAAAAGTGAAGTGAACAAACAAAAAACAAAACAGACAGAAAGGGAAAAAATATTTGACAACTGTATATCTGAAAAAGGCCTAACATCTAGGATCTACAAGGAACTCAAACACGCTGGAAAGAAAAAAAAACAGCCCCATTAATAAGTGGGCAAAAAACATGAATAAACACTTCTCAGAAGAAGCTATACGGGCAGCAACAGACACATGAAAAAATGCTCAGCCTCACTCAGAGAAATGCTCAGAGAAATGCAAATCAAAACCACAATGAGATACCAACAAACCCTAGTAAGAATGGCCATCATTGATAAAACAAACAAACAGATGCTGGTGAGGATGGGGAGAAAAAGGAACGCTTCTACACTGCTGGTGGAAATGCAAACTAGTGCAACCTCTTTGGAAGACAGTGTGGCGATTTCTGAAAGAACTAGAAATTGACCTTCCATATGACCCAGCAATTCCCCAATTGAGAATATACCCAGAGAAACTCAAATCATTCTACAAAAAAGATACCTGCACACGTATGTTTGTTGCAGCCCTATTCACAATAGTAAAAACATGGAATCAACCATGTTGCCCATCGAAGCTGGACTGGATAAAAAAAGATGTGGTATCTATACACAGTGGAATATTACGCAGTCATAAAGAAGGACAGACATATGGACTTCTCAGTAACACGGATGGATTTAGAGTCGATCATACTCAGTGATCTATCACAGAAACAACGAACAGAGTACCATATGTTCTCACTCATAAGCGGACCTTGAACAATTATAATACTATAAGAAAGGGACTGGCAGTAGTGGGAAACTGTCAGGGGAGGGAGGGTGGGATTGACAGTTAAGGGAAACTGCTAGGGGAGGGAAGGGCACACCTCATCAACAAGGGTACCTGTATAATCAACGTTTATATACCTAACCCTGAATTGTACCCCACATCTTAATAATTAAAAAACAGAAAAAAGTGAAGTGAACAAACAAAAAACAGAACAGACTATTCAAGAACTGTGGGACAATATCAAGCAGCTTAACTTAAGTGTAATTGAAATTTTAGAAGAAGTAAAAGAGGGAGATAATGGGAAACATTTTTTATTTTTTTTTTGAGTTGGAGTCTCACTCTGTCACCTAGACTGGAGTGCAGTGGCCGCTTCCGGCCACCGCAGCCTCGACCTGCTGGGCTCTGGCGATCCTTCCACCTCAGCCTTCCAGGGAAACATTTTTAAAGAGATAATGGTCTAGGAGTCTTCCTAGGCTGAAAAAAAATATACAATAAGCCACACATTCAAGAATCTCAGAGAAAACCAAGCAGGACATTCAATATGACAGGCACATGATATCCAAAGTGAAGGAAGGTCATGTTGAGCCTATCTAGCTATCATCTAGGAATTTCAACATTGAGTCACAGAATCAGGACTGCATTATGTAAAGATAAAATAAGCATGTGCTTAGGGCATTCGAAAAACAGTAGTACTAAATTTGATTTAACCCTACTGCCCATTGAAAGTTGACTGGATAAAGACGATGTGGTACATATACATGACGGAATATTATGCAGCCATAAAGGAGGACAAAATCATGGACTTCTCAGCAATTGAATGGAAGTGGAGGCAATCATTCTTAGTGATCTATCACAGAAACAAAGAACCGAATACCACATATTCTCACTAATAAGTGAGACTTGAACATTAATCACAATAACACAAGGTTGGGATCAGCAGTTGCAGAACACTGACAGATGAGGGAGAAAGAGGGGGCATGTAATAACCCAAAGGGTACCTGATTTTATTTTTTTAATTTTTTAATTTTTTTTTTTTTGAGTTGGAGTCTTGCTCTGTCACCCAGACTGGAGTGCAGTGGCCGCTCCCGCCCACCGCAGCCTCGACCTGCCGGGCTCCGGCGATCCTTCCGCCTCAGCCTTCCGAGTAGCTGGAACTACAGGCGCATGCTACCACGCCCGGCTAGTTTTTTGATTTATTGTAGAGATGAGGTCTCACCGAGTTGCCCAGGCGGGTCTCGAACCCGCAGGCTCAGGCAATCCACTCACCTCAGCCACCCAAAGGCGCTGGATTACAGGCTAAGCCACCGAGCCTGGCTAGGGGTAACTGATCTTAAACCAGGGGAACTTAAGACCAGTTGGAGGCCCAGACTTCACATACATTACTTATGTATCTAATCCTGACTTGTACTCCACATCTTTATAATAAAACAAAGTAAAAAAAAAAAATCATGTTGCCTTCCCTTTTAAAATAACCCTGAAAATAGTCTTCATAAGAATAAATCAAAACTTAATGAAACTATCTTCCCTTCACTTATATAAGAATTTACTTTAATATTTTTAGTTTAAGTATTTTAAATTGCACCATTATCTTTTTTAAGTCTTTAAACACATGTTTTGTCTTAACCTTATTCCAGTGGCTACAAGTGTAACAAAATAAGGGATTGGCCCTACCTTCTAGGAGATGGTAGATTTACATTTTTAGAGAAGAAATAAACATATTTAAAAATTTTCAATAATATGCTAGCTCAGAGGTTGAAAAACCTGCTGTAAAGAACCAACAAATAAATATTTCACACTTTGCAGGACATGTGGTTTTTGCCTCAACTACTTAACTCTGTTTTTGTAGTGTATTGTCTATGTAGTAACCATAGATAATACATTAAAAAATGAACATTAACTTCATATGAAAATAAATATGTTTCAATAAAATGGTATTTCCAAAAACAGGCAATGGCCACAGTTCACTGGTTACAGCTGTATTACATTAACAATTGCTGTGATAATTATCTGCACGTAGAGACACCAAGGAGGACATAATCAAATGCATTCTTGATGTTTTGGAAAACAGAGACTGAAACTGACAGAGCATAAATAAATAAAAAAGGAATAAATAAGCTTATATAAAGGATGCCTCCAGCTTTGCTCCTTTTGCTGAAGATTGCTTTAACTAATCGTGCTCTTTTTTGCTTCCATATCTACGAGGAATGCAAACTAATTAAAAAAAAAAAAAATTCAACAGTGAGCAAAGGACATGAACAGACACTTGTCAAAGGAAGACATCCAAATGCTCATGCTCAGTCTCACTAATCATCAGAGATATGCAAATCAAAGCTACAATAAGATACCAGCTAACACAGGTAAGGGTGGCTATTAATAAGTCAAAAAACAACAGGTGCTGTTTGGGCTTCAGAAAAAAGGGAATGTTTCTACCCTGTTGATGGGAATGTACATTAGTTCAGTCTTTGTGGAAGATAGCATGATGACTTCTCAAAGAACGAAAAATTGAACTTTCATATGATCCAGTAATCCCTCTTCTGGGAATATACCCAGAGGAATTTAAATCACTCTAAAAGACCAAAGCAAACAAACAAGACACCTGCACACATTTATTGCAGCACTTTTCACAATAGCAAAAACATGGAACCAAACCAGATGCCCGTTGGAAGTGGATTGGATAAATAAAATGTGGTATGTACACATAACGGAATATTATGTCGTCATAAAGAAGAACAAAATCAGGGCCTTCACAAAAACATGGATGCAGCTGGCGACTATCATACTAAGTGAACCATTACAGAAACAGCATGTTCTCACTCGTAAGTGGCTCCTGATCAATGGTCACATGAGCACAAGGGTGGGATCTGCAGATGTTGGACACTGCCAGGGGAGAGAAGGAGAGAGGAGTTAGGCGTTGGGGACACCGGGCAACACATTGAGTGCCTAGTATGCTATCAGGGTGAAAGACAGCTAGCTAAAAGCTCAAATTTCACTTGCATGAAACTTTCTTATGTAGTAAATCCCGACTTGTGCTCCACAACTCTAAATAAAAAAGAAGGAAATTTGTAGAAGAAAGGAAACCACAGAGACGAGCTACATCTCTGCCCAAATCCCTGATTTAGCACCAAATTAGCAGAAAGTCTTGTGAACAGAGCAGAGGTGTTAGCAGCTGTATACTGTAGAGTATAAAAAGCTTATGGTTTGAATCAGGTAAATTAACTCTACATGAACAACAAAAAAACTCCAATAATAACATACAAATACAGTCACAACAACCTATTGTCAACAATATCTAATTTTCAATCAAAAGCTGCTCAAAAATAATTTTTAAAAAGTTTAGTGTGACCATTATGGGCTAAAAAACAAGCAGCCAATGGAAACTAACTACAAATGGGCCGTTATGCTGGATGAATCAGACAAGGGTTGTTAGTATCTATTATAGATACATTCAATGAAATAGAGGAAGATGTGTTCAACAAATTGAAGAAAATGGTGCTATCAACAGAAATACAGATAAAGAATCTTGCGAATACAATGGGAACTCTAAAATGAGTCACCGAATTGAAATTTAGAAACTGAAATATAGTATAATTGAAATTTTACAAAATATATAGATGGCTCAAAAGAAGATTGGATATAGCCAAAGAAGAGCCTCAATGAGCATGAAAACGCATCAGTAGAAATTAACTTAAAAAAAAAAGATTGACAAAAATGAATAACACCTTAGAGAGCTGTAAGACCATATGAAACAATCCAACATTAATACAATTGAAATACCAGAAGAAGAGAAGAGGGTGGAAATAATATTTGAATAAATAATGGCTGAAAATTACCTAAATTTGGTGAAAAGCAATGTACTGATATAAGAATCTTAACAATAGACACATCATAGTAAAACTGCTGTAAATCAAAGAAAACAGGAAAATACTGTAAGCAGACAGAAAACATATACAATACAAAGAAAAGAACATTGATATAAATAACAATAGATATCTCATCTGAAACTTCTGGAGGTATTGAAACAACATGTTAAAAGTCTTGAAGGAAACACAAAAGAATTGTGCATATAGTGAAGCTGTCTTTCAAAACTGAAGGAGAAATAAAGATAGAAAGGATTTAACAGAAAGGAATTTCAAGTTCTCATCACATTTTGGGGGAAAAAAAAGCATTAGTCCTATTCAAATCCACTACCATCTTCCAATACTTTGTTAGTTCTCTTAACTAAATTATATCAAGAAAACATAAAGACTTTGTATCCTAAACATTATATAAACATAAAAAAAATTTGGTCCACTACCTGTTTTTAAAAATACCATATACATCATATTCCCTCTAATTTGCCCAGTGTACATTACCAGTATTATTATATATAGGTTCCACGACATAAAAGAGATTGAGAAGTGCAGCAATATTAAAGTCTCCTTTCTTATGTATTGGCCAGTTAATTTAACTATAGGAATATAGGAACTCCAAATCAAAGGGGAAAGGACAGCAGAAAGATAGTACTTTGTCTTAAAAGTATAGTATCTGTGTAGTGGAGAGACAAAAATTGTTTCTGGTTTACTTCTCTATTTGGGGGGCAGATACCACAGTACAGGTAAAATTTTCTAATTTTCCTTTAGTCCAGCAAGTCTACTCTATTTTGAGAATATGCTGCTGGGGGTTGGATCCATCAGCCTTTTACAATGTGGCATTTGCTTTCAGGTTCTTGTAATAGTCCTCATTTTCAGTACCTATGATGGGCTTTATTTCTAATTCCTAAGCCTTCATATTTGTTTAATGCTGAAGTTGATAGATACTAGACAGATACCATTATTATACCCTGCTTCCTGCCTAGCAGCCTGTTGCTTCAAGACTATGCTATTTTTTGCAATTTGAAAGATAATCAGTTTTTACAATGATCCCCGTGGCTTTCTCGTTCAGGCATTGATAATTTCCTGTCTTTCATTTTACTTATGTCTACAACTATTTCACCTGCAGTAGCATTTCCTCATTAACTTCCTTTAGAAGGAAGATGTGCTTATTATATCATCTAAGATCAGCATACAGTCTGCTAATAAAATGGGCAAAAGTAACGTGTAAGCAGTCTGTGACAGGCAGGTCAGATGTAAATGATGATCACCAGTATACAAATGAATTTAGGTTTTCCAGTTACATATTTATTCCTTCAATGTCATCAGGGTCCAAAAAAAATTAGTAAAACATCTTGTGTTCAAAATTTAAATGGCACCCATATTGGGACATTCATATATTGAAACACCTCTCTAGATGTTACAGACTATTCTGGCTTGAAATTTTAAATACTTCTACCGTTGTGCCATTAAAAAAATTGCACTGTACTGAACTAGAAATTAACTTAGTAATAGAACACAAGAAATAGCTATGGTGACTAAAACTATTTACTTTCTGTGTTATACACAGAAAGTTGACCCTTGAATTTATACTTTCAATGGAAGAACAGATAAATTGTTTCTAGTTCTTAACCTCTTCACAACACATTTATGCCAGGGGATTCATGTTGTGCCATTTCTTCCCTGTGCTTAGCCACCAGAGTTGAGGAGTATTATTTTAATGCCTTGTATATGTACTTTGTTAAAGATGATCATGAATTATCATTCTTTGACCTTTACATTATTCTACAGCACTGCTCATCAACAATTGCCTTTATGGGGTATTTATAGCATCACAGCCTGTGATGGAAAGGCCAATCTAAATTCTGAATATATAAGAGATGTAGATCACGTTAGAAGTGTTTTAGAAAATAAACAAATACCACCACAGTGTTTTGAGGCCTATCCCTGTTTTTTTAATAATATGCATACAAAATGTCACAAGTGAAATCTCTTCTAAGGCAATGCTAGTAATGAGATGAAAATTTTACAAGCTTTAATAGTTTAAGTATGGCTAAAAGGAAAATTTTCTTTGATTTGAACATGAAAAATGAGTAGCTCTAATAGGGGATAATTTAGAAGCAGATTTTTCCATCTCATAAAAAATATATCTTTTCCTTTCATTTTACCCTGGACTTTGAAATAATATTGATTATGGCTGGGCTCGGTGGCTCAGCCTGTAACCCCACACTTTGGGAGGCTGAGGTGAGTGGATTGCCTGAGCCCGCAGGTTTGAGACCCACCTGGGCAAATTGGTGAGACCTCATCTCTACAATAAATCAAAAATTAGCTGGGCGTGGTAGTGAGTGCCTGTAGTTCCAGCTACTTGGAAGGCTGAGGCGGAAGGATCGCCAAAGTCCAGCAGGTTGAGGCTACAGTGGCCAGGAGTGGCCACTGCACTCCAGTCTGGGTGACAGAGTGAGACTCCAACTCAAAAAAAAAAAGAAATAATATTGATTCTATTGTCAGAACCATAGATGTTCATATTCCTACATTTCAGAAACTTTATTGGTAAAAATACTAAAATTTTGAATGTAATAATTAATTTAAAAATAAGTTAATAATGAATAAAACAATAACAATGATTTCCCTTTTAAAATCTTAATTTTCTAATTAACTTACTAAAAGTTTTCCCAGAGCACCATTTTGAGTTTATGGCATCCAAGCCAATGTATGGTTAGGAAACTTTATATTTAATTTTAAAGAAAATAAAAAGTAATCCCTGGCAGGAAATTTAGATCTTTACTTTAAAGAAAATATGAGAAAACTTAATTTTATATCCAGTGATTTCCCCAAAGAAATTATAGCTCATGACATTTCTCTGTGCCTTTCTTTTATACAAGAAACTTCCTACATACTCATGTAAAATTTAACCAAAGTTAATAAAAGTAACATATCTGTGTATGAGTTAAGAATATAACTTATAAGGAAATACTCCATAAAGAATTAAAACTATACAGAAGCTTAGAAAAGAAAAATAATTTTATCTTCAAGATGTTATTATTGTCATTTTATCTCCTTTTGCCTTTGCCTTTGGTTTCTCTTTTTTAATTTAAGAACTATTTTCCTTTGTGTAAATATTAAGTGCCTCAAGTCTTTTGTTTTTTTAATCACTCATGGTATCCCTCTTTTCTCACTGTCAGTATGAGCACAAGTATGAGTCACTTAGCATGAGCACTAAGATAGGTTTTAATCAAAACAGTCAAATTAGGTAGTATCCTTTCCCTTGGAAAGCTTACAGAATCATGAAGGAGTTAGACAAGTAAATTGGTGGTGTTCTGGGCATGCACTGTATTATAGACAATACCCAGAGAACAACTATTGGATTCGTCTAGAGAGAGCAATCAGGGAAAGTTTCCCAGAAGAGATGACGTCCAACTCAGTCTGGAAAGTTGATTGGGAGAATGCTGAATGAAGGCATAGCGGCACGAAATGGATTCACATTTGGAGATAAAATTGATGAACTGCATCATGGGGGAGTGGGCTGATGATGAGGCCAAAATAAGAAGTGTAGGGTCAGACAGTGAAAGAACCTAAGACCAAGTTGAGGAGATGAACAACTTCTACTTGGATGTCTTGTAGGCTCCTTATACTAAACAATTCAAAAATAAATTGGATTATTTTTTCTGTGTGTACAAAATTTTCCTAACTGGATTCCCACCAATCCAGTTCTGTAAGTTTAAAACGAATGGTGCTCTTTAGCTAGCTGCTCTTTGTTTTTCAACATGCATTTTCAATTAGTTATCAGATTGTATTGCTTTTACGTCATAAATGTATCACAATCCAATGTATAAATGTAATCTTTTTCTACTGTCCTTTCTAATACCACTCTTTATTCAACACTTAGAGTATTTCAAAAAAGAAGTAGCACCCATGCATGAAGTCCTACTCTAATCAGTCTCTGTTGCCAAAAATGTCCATAAAAATCTAAGCACATTCTTCCCTTCATCAACTGTTCCTTCTATCAGTCTTCTGCTTTCAAAACAGTCCTAATTCTGAGAACCTTTACAGAGTACATCACCCAGGTTCTATTAACCTTCTGACTTCCAAGTAGATTTGACCCGTGTGAGACACTAGCAGGAGATTGGAGTGAGGAAAGAGTTCAGGGTATTTATTCCCACAACTCCAACCCCTTCTCTCCCTGCCTCACCATGGTAGCTACCTGTTCTCTCTTAAGGCCTTTTCTGCTTCTGGGTAATGGTTCTTCTGTATTTCCAGGTTTTCCTGGATTCCTATAACCCAGTCTTCTTCTCTTGCCCCTTCAGGTATAGAGGTGATAAAGGCATCCTTCTGTTGCTAGTCATTGAGTGCACTACTTAACCCTTTGTAGTCTTCCCAGAAGACTCGATATTTTGTTTGTGCCAACTGTTTCCTACCTGGGTTCTCGCTGATACAGTCCCATCCTTTTTCCCTAGCAGTCTATCATTCAGTCACAGGTTACTTAATACCATCTAAATAAGTTATGATTTTTCATCATTCCCTGGTTTTGCATAATCTGTTAACTCTTTTTTTGAACACTTTTAACCAGCCAGTTCATCTAACATTTCTTAATGTTAAACACACATGCTACCTTTTCACCTGTTCATACACAGTGTATATTTATCTTCAGTCTGTCCTCATCTGTCTCACCTAAGCAAGATTTATTTACCATTTCCCCCCAGCACCAGAATAGCACCTACCCAGTGCGGCACCTTTAACTGATAGTGGCTCATAACACTACCATGGATATGCGGTAGAGAACCTTTCATACACAAAATTTTAATTTAAGAGATTTAAACATGGCCTGGTACACAGATATATTTTGGCAAAAATTCCTTCTCATCTTTTATAAAAAATATTTTGTTTTATGAAAATAATCAAGAAGACAAAATAGATATGATAAAGTGTTAAATACTGGAGACTCTTGTTCTCTGAAGGCCCTAGTCAAAAAGTTAAAGGCACCACACTGGAGAAGGCCATATTCTACCCTGATTGCTATATTTTTATTAAAGAAAATTTTATGCCCCACATATCACTCCTGTAAGAATCCATCTCCACTGAAAATCAGTTGACAGGCAAAAACACAAAAGAAATTCCGGTTCTTTATACAATAACAATGTAGCAACTGTTAAATTTAGATTTATAGTAATAGAACAAACTTTAAATTCTGTAATTCCCAGTGCATTTGCCTTTTTTAATCTTGATTTGCCACACTAGCTCAAAACACAGATTACAAAGTATAGCATCATTTGAAAAACTACCTAAAACAAACAGAAACAATCATACTTTATATAATACTAGTCTATTATGCTGCCTTCTCAGTTCAGCTGCCCTTGATTTATCATATTCTTAGTAGAAATAATTCATTTATTAAGTTAAACTACATTTCTTTCTTTTTCTGAATTTGGAAATCTATATTAGGTGAACTCTTTTGTTCCAAACTTGAGAAACCTAAAATAAAGAAGATATACCTCTTTCCCTAAAGAGCTCACAGTGCAATAGGAGAAATATGTTTGTTGTTAAGCTAGTAATTACAGTAGGAAAACACAGATCTACAATTCACCTCTGTGACATCGTAATAAACTCTACCTGAGGAATAAGATATGGTAGCACCTCAAATAGGTAATTTTTAAGAAAGAGAATAATGATAACTTCTTAGAAGAAGAATAAAGCAGACTGCAGAGGCTATTATCTGAACTGGACCAAACTTAAAACTACCACCAGTTCAAATTTATTCTACCTACTCTGTCCACGTCTACAGGTCATTCCCTACTCTATTACTTAGCTTTGACTTTAACAGCACTCCAGAAAATAAGTTGGTAGTGTACGTATAGTCAGTTAAAAAGGAGAGAGGACAAACTGCATTTGGGAGAACCAGGTACTGAGGTGGGGGCTGGGCTTCGAATGGGATGCCATTTCAACTTTCAGTCAAAAAGAGATTGGCAAAAATCTGGTTTTAACTTTTTAAATTAAAATATGAAGCAACTACCAAGTATCAGCAATTATAGCAAGCATTGTGTACGTGTTTTCCAACTATCACACACACACAAATAAGACAAGTAATGTTTCTTTTTATTTTGCATATAAATTTCTGTGTTTTATACCATTATAGGATAACTATAGTCAACAATAATACATAGTTTCAAATAGTAGAAAGGATGATAACAAATGTTCCTAGTACACAGAAATAATAAATGATTGAGATGCT
This sequence comes from Carlito syrichta, assembly GCF_000164805.1. NCBI lineage: Eukaryota > Metazoa > Chordata > Mammalia > Primates > Tarsiidae > Carlito > Carlito syrichta. The sequence continues at coordinate 404,074 of NW_007233073.1, forward strand.
GACTATGCTAATTGCCTTATTCTGATCACTATATATGTATCAAAACACCACTATGTACCCCGTAAATATGTACGATTATCATTTGCAATAAAAATATAATATTATAAAAAAGAAATAACTTTAGACTAATTAAGATTAGCAGTAGCTGGTAGAAAGCAAACTTCTAATTCGGCTCTTTTTTCATCTTAAAACCAATTCTCTGTCCAATATATTTTTTTCTCCAAATAAAACTATGGAGAATGACTATGACTCTGTCATCAGCTTCAGTGTACTGTTTTCATTATCACTTTTTAATCAAAGATCTGTGTCATGCAGTTTACAAGTGAAAATATGCCTTAGTCGGTTTCCTTAAAAAATTACCCTTCTGTGCACTAATATCTCATTCACACCACTAGTAAGTTATGTATTATGAAAATTGTATTTCATGACAGAATTTGTCAAATTCTTAATTCTTCACATCTTCTCAGCTAAAAAAAGTGGAATTACTAGCTGTGTTCATTTCATCTCTTCCAAATCTGATGGATCGTCTCTCTGCTGACTGTTGAGAAGCTCACAGAAACTGTGTCCCAGCAGAATCAGAGCATATGCTAGACAAGGCAGTGGAGTCAGGGAGAGACAATTCATCAAGTATTGCTCTTTTTTTTTCTTTTTTCTTTTTTCTTTTTTTTGTCAGAGTCTCACTCTGTTGCCCAGCCTGGAGTGCAATGGCATGCTAATGGCCACCCCAACATGGTCTTGCTGGACTCCAGCGATCCTTCCGCCTCAGCCTTCTAAGTAGCCAAAACTACAGGTACGTGCTACCACACCTGGCTAATTTTTTATATATACATTGCAGAGACGAGGTCCCACCAAGTAGCCCAGGCTGGTCTTGAACTCCTTGGCCCAGGCAATCCTCTCGCTTCAGCTTCCCAAAGCGCTAGGATTACAGGCTTCAGCCACCACTGCACCTGGCCAAGTATTGCTCTTAATGATAAATAAATGGAATACAGATAAAAAATCGCTTTATTCAGATGAGAGAGTCTGATGTTTCTGCAGTTGAGAATAGTTGTGTACTGCCACTGTATAATGGGTTCACACCCTTGCGCAATGCTGGTGCAATACACTAGATTCTTTTCTCAATGATATTGTTTATGTCATAAATGCAGACCACACGCAACATAATTGCAAAAATATTGTTTCTTTAAAATTCTCTGTTCTTTAAACTGCAGTCATATATACCCTTTGTTCAGCATGATTTGATGTCTCTCCTCCATTTCATTTTAAGTATATAAATTTTAAAAATCAGCTGAATGTTAGTTGCACCCAGCAGTGTGCTGAGGATAGAGATTATGAGGATTAAGTTATTCCATTTTTAAGAAGTAGGTATTGTTTTCTAATAGTGTAAATACTAAACAATAAAATGAAGACATCAGCTGGAAGAGAAACAAAAGATTATAAAGATCATCAATTAAGCCACCAAAAAGTTGCCCATGGAATATACATCCTTTCAAAAATAAATTGATTCAAAATTGAAAACTTGTTACTACTTTTCCTTAGCTTTATAATGAGTTATGCTTTATGAATGACACTGCCCAGTAATTTGGGAACATTAGGTCCTAAAGTACTTCAAAATTTACAGTAAAAAAATGTTGTGGCCGGGCTCGGTGGCTCAGCCTGTAATCCCGTGTCTTTGGGAGGCTGAGGTGAGTGGATTGCATGAGCCTGCGGGTTCGAGACCCGCCTGGGCAGCCGAGACCTCATCTCTACAATAAATCAAAAAATCAGCCGGGCGTGGTAGCGCATGCCTGTAATTCTGGCTACTCGGAAGGCTGAGGCGGAAGGATCGCCGGAGCCCAGCAGGCGAGGCTGCGGTGGCCGGGAGCGGCCACTGCACTCCAGTCTGGGTGACAGAGTGAAACTCCAACTCAAAAAAAAAAAATGTTGTGAAACCATAACCTGGAAAACTCAAACTTGGGGCATAGATATTTCTTAATTATATATTTTTCAAAAAAAATGTTTAGATAAGAACAAAATACCTTTCTTGTTACAACAAAGAGAACTTCATCCATATCAGATTTTTTGAAATTTTTAAACAAGAGACTCCTATTTTCCTTATTACTTCATTCCACTGTATCACACATATTAAAAATACTGTAGATATGCTAAACTTTCTGAAGTTTACGAAGTATAAAGTGAAGTACTAAAAATATTGTAGATATGCTAAGCTTTCTGAAGTTTATGAAGTTTCATGGATTCAGTTGTTAAAGTTGTTCAGTATGTACATACTAACACTATGAATCATCTCCAGTTCATGCAACCATTGAAAGAAGTAAGAGGTAATGACTTCAGTGATTGTGGGCTCTTTGCCAATACTTTTGGTTGAATGAAGGATGAGTTCTATAACATTTACTATACTATTAACTTCAATTCAAGATCTTCTTGAAAAAAAGGAAAGTTTGCTAAAATAGTCAATAATCAATGAAAACAAAACTAGCAATGTGATTGACAGTTTCTTGCTGATATCATGATGTGGATCACCAAGCTAAATTTGAAGCTTCAAGAAAAAAATAGAAAAGCTTATTTGTGATCTTGGTCACAAAGATGACAGACACAAACATTTATGTTGAAATGGAAAGTTTTCCTAATACAAATCAATAATAATGATGTTATATGTTTTCCTAACATAAATAATCGTGCAGGTTAATATAAATATAATTGATAGCATTATAAATTAGCTACTCTAGCCTGGACAACACAGAGAGACTGCTACAAAAAAAAAAAAAAAGAAAAGACATTGGATACAAAATTATGAGAAAAAAATTTGAAGAATGCTTTGCTGACATTGATCAACTAGAGGCTCTTTGCAACTCATGGTATATTCCTTTGAAATTGATTTTAATAATGCTAAATTGATGCAGGGATTAGGGAATTTATTTAACTTATACAAATGTAATTTTGTAATTGATTTGTGTGTTAATCAAGGCTCTCCAGGGAAATAGAGCCTATAGGATCCAGTTAGGTGATAGATACAATGACAACTACATTTGTTACAATTGTTTTATACTTCTTGGTCTTCCTTTCTTTTTATTGTCACAATTTGTTTTTGTTTCATTTTCTTCTCTATTTAATTTTCACATTCTTTTAGAAATTAAAATCTGTACCTTAGACTTAACAGAGTCTAAAAACTTGCACTCTTCACCGATTAGATACTGGAGTCTAAGTTTTACCCTCCTTAAAAAAAAATAGTCTTATTTAGATGTAATTCACATACCACAAAGTTCTCACTTCACACAATTCCTGAAATAATTCAATTCAGAGGATTTTAGCATATTAAATGAGCTGTCAAATTCTAGTTCCAGAATATTATTATCATCCCCCAAAATAAGTTTCTACACATTTCACCTCACATACTTTTGGGAGGACTTTTTGTATCAGCGCATTTTCCCACTCTGGACATTTCATATAAATGGAATAAAAATATATATGGTCTTATGTTTGGTTTTTTTCACTTAGCATAATGTCTTTAAGGTTCATCCATGTTATAGTATATAATAACACTTCTTTTTTAAATTTTGTATTTTAAAGATGTGGGGTATAATTCAGGGTTAGGTATACAAATGTTCATTATGCCGGTAACCTTGTTGATGTGGTGTGCCCCCAACCCCCAGCAGTTTCCATTATATGGATATATCATTTCTCGTTTATCCATTCATAACATGATAGACATTGGATGGTTGCCACACTTTGGCTATTATGAATAATGCTGTCATGAACATTCATGTACAAGATTTTGTGTGAACATACATTTTCATTTGTTTGGGTATATACCTACAAGCAGAATTGTTGAGTCATATGGTAATTCTGTTTGACATTTTGAGGAACTGTCAGACAATTTCCACAGTTGCTTGTGTCATTTTACATATTACCACCACCATTGTATATGGGTTTCAATTTCTCCACATTCTCACCATCGCCTGTTATTGTCCAATTCTTCTTTTCCATCCTTACTCTTAGTGCCATCCTAGTAGATGTGAAGTGGTACCTAACTGCGGTTTTGATTTGAACTTTCTATTGACTACTGATGTTAAACATCCTTTATATAATTTTTGACATTTGTTAAAACATCTATTCAAATACTTTACCCATTCTTTTTTTTTTTTTTTTTTTGAGTTGAAGTCTTACTCTGTTGCCCAGGCTGGAGTGCAGGGGCACACTCACAGTCACCCCAGCATTGACCTGCTGGGCTCCGGCAATCCTTCTGCCTCAGCCTCAAATACTTTATCCATTTTTAAAGTGGGTTATCTGTCTTTTTATTGTTTAGGTGTAAGACTTATATATTCTTCTGTATTCTAGTTACTAAATCCTTATCAGGTATATGATTTACAAATGGTTTCTCCCATTATGAGTGTTGTCATTTTATTTTCTTATGTCCTTTGAAGCATAAAAGTTTTTATTTTGGGAGAAGTTTATTATTTATTTGATTGCTTGTGCTTTCAGTGATATATCTTAAAACTGGGGCCTAATTCAAGATCATGCAGGTTGTCACTTGTTTCTAAGAGCTTTATAGTTTAGCTCTGATATGTATGAGTATATTTCTGGCTTCTCAATTCCATTCTATTGGTCTACATGGCTATTCTTATTCATGTGATGCATTGTTTGATCAATTGAAAATTGTGAGTCTTCCAATTTTGTTTTTCTTGTTGAAGAAAACATTTTCAGCAATGTTTTACAGTTTTCAGTGTACGAACCTTGTACATCTTTTGTTAACTTTATTAATATTTTAATTTTGATACTTTTATAAATAAAATTGTTTCCCTAATTTCCTTATGTATTTTTCATTAAAAAGTATTTAAAATACATCTAATTTATGTATCTGATTTAGTACACTGTAACTTTACTGAAGTCATTTATTCTAATAATTTGTTTTTGTGCATTTCTTACTTTTCTTTAATATATAAATTCATATCATCTATGAATAAAGACAGCATTACTTCCTTTCCAATCTGAAACCATTTTATATAGTTTTCTTTTTTTTTTCTTTTAGTCCAATTTCCCTGGCTAAACCTCTAGTTGAATAAAAACAAAAGAGCGTACATTATTGTCTTATATCTGGTTTTTTAAAAAAATCATTTGTGATTAAATATAATGCTAGCTGTGTGGTTTCATATTTGATCAGTATCAGGTTAAGGAATTCCCCTTCTGCCCCTAATGTGCTGAGTGCTTTTATTTTGAAAAATTATTGAATTTTCCAAATGCTATGCTTGCATTCATTGAAATGATCACGTGTTATTAATCTTTTATTCTATTAAGAAGGTGTATTATATTAATTGATCTTTTGTATGTGAAAACAAATGAACATTTCTGGTATAAATTTACCTTTTTCATGGCATGTAATCCTTTTTTATGTGTAGCCTGGTGAATTTGATAGTATTTTGTTGATGTTTTTGCATCTATAGTCATAAAGGATACTGATCAGAGGGTTTTGTTTGTTTGTTTGTTTGTTTTTTACAATATCATTGTATCAGGCACTGGGATAAACTAAAATTAACCTCACAGAATGAATTAATAAGTGTCCTTTATGCTTTTTATTTGTTTATTTTTAATTTTCAAAGACTTGCTTTAATTCTTCTTTAAATTTTGGTGGAAATATTCAGTGAAGTCTACTGGGCCTAGGTTTTTTTCTTTGAGGGAAATATTTGGTTTCCTTTCTTGTTATAGTTCTATTTAGATTTTTATTTGAGTCCATTTCAGTAGTCTGTGGTTTTCTAGGAATGTGTCCATTTTATCTACATTATCTAACTTGTTGGCACAGGATTGTTCAAGTATTACCCTACAATCCTTTGTATTTCTGTTAGTGGGTAGTAATGCCCTCTCTTTCTAACCTCATTTTGATAACTCGAGTCTTTTCTGTTTTGTTTTGTTGGTTTATTTTTGTCACTCTACCTAAAAGACTGACAATTTATCTTTTAAATGAGCCAAGTTTTTGCTTCATTGATTACTTTATATATTTTTTTAAATTCTCTATTTCAGTTATTTCTACTCTAATGGAATTTTTCAGCAAGCTGACAAGTCAGATCATGACAATTACCTGAGGATGTGGCTTTGGGGAGATTCAAAACCATTCTATCCTTCCAGTGTCTACTAAGACACTGGTTTTTCTTAGAAATAGATTTCAAGGCTGTTGGTTTTTAAGTTGATTGTGGATCTAAGGAGATGAGGATGGGCTTAGGGCAAGTAAAATGAAATAAAACCAACATTTTTCTTGAACTTGGATTTTAGTAAGCCTTTAGTTAACTTTCAGAGTACTGAATGTACTTGATAGTTTTGCCAGTTTTAATGGAAAAGAAAATTTCTAGAAGTATTTACTTTATGAAGTGATCCCTTTTCCTGCTTATCATGCTATTAATTTTGTGTGTTTTAATTAATACATAAATTATATATTGTGAAACCACAAATATTATTATATATTGTCTATATTCATTTAAATTCATTTATGCATTTATCTTACAGCATTGCATCATTAATGCATTCTTTATTTTCATCTAGGATTATTTTCATTTTAGCTGTAGAATTTTCCTTATTATAAGTTGCTGATGACAAATTCTCTCGGTAGCAATTGTCTGAAAATGTCTTTATTTTGCCTGCATTTTTGAAGAATATTTTTACCAGGCATAGAATTCTGTTTTGCTTTATTCACCAGTGCATTGTCTCCACTAGGAAGAGGATTTGAAGGTCTGGATGATGTTACCTTTCCTCCAAGAAGATAAATGTTCCCATCTGACAGGCAGAATGTCTAGTAGCAAGGCATCCTAATTATGGAGTAAACTGATAAAAGTATGACTTTTGGATCCCCATCTCTGTGAGCCAAAAACTCCGTGTTCTTAACCTCTCAGTCACTCATGCTCTGGATTGGACATCTCAGGCACTTTCCTGAGACACTGTTAACTTTTCTGTCTCTCTTCTAGGCCTGCTGATGCTAAGGGGGAAAATAAAGCGCTCTCCAAGGTTCTACAGTCAAGCTCTTCTCTTACAGTTGAGTGATCTCATTGCCTATTTTGACATCAATAATTTCCTAGTCTCTCCTTCTCTCTCGGGTTCCCCTTGGATTCCTTCCATCCTTCTTTCCTTTTCTTCCTTCTTTTCTCCTTCCTTCTTTCCTTCCTTCCTTCCTTTCTCCCTCCTTCCCTTTTCTCCCTCCCTTCCTTCCTCACTCCTTCCCTCCCTCCATTCTTTCTTGAATTTATTTATTTTTTATAATATATATTTTTCATTTTAAAGTTGTGGGGTACAGCTAAGGGTTAGGTATACAAATATTCATTGTGCAGGTACCCTTGTTGATGAG
>NW_007233073.1:411414-412047 GCF_000164805.1 Carlito syrichta
CCTTCCCCTCCCTGACCCCCCCCCATAGTTTCCCACCACTATCAATCCTTTTCTTATAGTACTACGGTAGTTGTTCAAGGTCCACTTATGAGTGAGAACATGTGATGCTCAGATCTTTGTTTCTGTGAGAGATCACTCAGTATTATAAAGTCCAATTCCATCCAGGTTGCTAGACACTTCTCAAAAGAAGACATACGAGCAGCCAACAGATGTTTGAAGAAATGTTCAACCTCACTAGTCATCAAGGAGATGCAAATTAAAACTACACTGAGATACCACCTAACTCCAATCAGAATGGTCATCATCAATATCTCAAAAAATAACAGATGATGGAGAGGATATGGTGAAAAGGAAACACCTGTACACTGTTGGTGGGAGTGTAAACTAGTACAACCTCTATGGAAATCAGTGTGGTGATTCCTAAAAGCTCTAAAAATCAACCTTCCATATGACCCCTCAATCCTGAAGAACTGAAATCACTCTATAAAAAAGATACCTACACACAGATGTTTATTGCAGCATTGTTCACAAGAGCAAGATCATGAAACCAACCATGCTGTCCATCAAAAGAGAACTGGATTTAAAAAATGTGGTACATATACACAATGGAATATTACGCAGCCATAAAAAAGA